>NC_072731.1:187487983-187787983 GCF_026930045.1 Uloborus diversus | reverse complement strand
GAAATTAATCAAGATAAAAGCACTTGATCACGCTACGAGCAGTCTCTTCGAAAAGGCGAGTGGATTGTTGTCCTGTTTAATTACCAATGGCGGGCAGGAGAAATAGTTAATGAGGATTTAAAGAAATCTAATGAAATCACTTGTGTTTCAGCTGGTAATATGGGATAAATAGATTCAGAGAGAAGGAAGCTGAATTTTAATCAGCTTTTCGATAAACTTATATGCGTGAAGTCCGCAACATGACACTTTTTTGCTATAAATACTTAATAAACTGTTTAGTTAGCTCTTTACTTTTTTATTCCAGTTTGTATATTGGTAGGGCATCTAGATTATCAAAAATATAATTAATTTCCAAACCTTTATGTAATAAATATTGATGTTTAAACTTCGTGAAATAATGTCCGCAACATTCCAATACTGTGAAACTTCCCTTACACTAAAGCAAAACTGGCAGCAAATATTTATTCAGCAATAATTTTTCACGCTATTCGGGCAAACGATAAATATCCAATTTAAAATTAGTTTTCACATACTAAAAAAATCTTAAAACTTTTCTTTTTCCTGGTTAACTTAGGTCCTTCGTTCCTTCGCACCGTAGGTAGGTAGAAGTTATTCTAAAGGAGGTTCTTTTTCTGGGCTTACCATTGAAACTAAAATTACGCCTATGCGATAAGTATTTCGATAAGAAAGATATGGTTTTGGGTTCTATAATAAAATTTCGAATGAAAAAGGAACTATTATTCGATTTTTTTTCAAAACAGTATATTAGCCGTCCTAGTACAAACCAACACAAATTATGAAAGTTTCAAAATAGGGGAAATGAGAAATTCTAAGTGACAAAAAAAAAAGAGAAATCGCATTATAGAAAGACGAAGGAAGCATGCTTTTGTTGGAATTTTCATTTCAATGCTTTTCTTCTGTTTTACTCAATGCATCATCATAACCAGTAATGTTCCTTTAAAATATTGCAGTTGCGCTAATTAATCCCATTTATGAGAATAATTCATGATAACCCCTTTATAGTCCAGAAGGAGCATTTCAGCTTGTACACAGCTATTCTTATCATTAATCTTACATCGCAACCATGCAGAAATGCAGAGAATATAATTTGATCAACGCGGGGAGATGGTCACGGGAAATTACAATTTCCATCCAGAGATGGCTAGTTGACTGCTCGTCGCATGCTCTTAATTTACAAGGTTGCCCAACAAGGTGAGAAACGACGCAAATCCATGTGCATAGTAATTGAAAAGGCAACTTGCCGGAATTTATCGTTTCGATGACAGACTAAAAGGATCTAATTACGAAGATACTGCTAAACAATTGAGCCTTTACTGCTTTCATCTAGCAAGGCCCTAGATAATGAGCTTGCTTGTTGAAGCATTTGTGCAGAAGAAGGATAAATCAATGTTTTTTTTTCTGTGTAAAACAGATTAGAACTCAAATGAAATTTTTTGAGAATGTAGGTGCTTTCTTTGCGAATGCAATAGTACTAAACAAGAAACACGTGACATTTTCTAAATAATTATTTCATCAGTTCAAAACTCCGTATTGAGAAACCAAATTACTTTTGACTCAATAAACTGTACGAAGCCATTTAATAGTGCTGAATAAAAAAACTATTGATATTGAAAGTAATTATCAGTAGGATAACTGAGATGTTTCAGTTAAAACTTCAAAAGACAATTCGGAATTACATTGCACTACAGTTCTGTAAAAAGCTTCTTCCTGCGGTAAAAGGCGTTCCACTGGAGGTTTGAGAAGCACAAAGGTTTTCCCTTGGGCCAACAATCTGTGTATTAGTAAATGTTTCGTTTGTTATTCCAAGCACTTACGTTTTAATAGTAGTCGTTTTGGAGTGCAATCGACTATATGCAACTAAAAGCTACGATGTTTAGGTTGTAAAATAACCATTACTTTCAGTTTTGATATAAAACATACTAAACTGGAGTGAATTGTATTTAGTACTTAACGGGTTACAGTACCTCAAAAATGATGAAACGATCAAAAAAAATCTTATTGCTTATTTCAAAACTAAAAACTATTCTGAACACGGAGAAAAAGTTTCATTGCTTTAGTTCAAATATTTAAAAAGTTATGAGTGGATTTAGGCCATGCTCGCTATGTTTTCTTATGCAAAAGAAAAACTTAAAATACCTTTTTCTCGATTATGGTTGTTTTGTGCTTTCATGTCATTAGAATCCCTAAGGATTTTTTTCTATTAAAGATACAGCTTTAAAGTAATACTTTTTGCAATTAGGATTATATATTTGACAAAACTGTGCATTGGATAACCATTTTATAAATTATTCAAATGGTTAGAGCATTTTAAACCTTTAAAAACCAAATTTTTTAAAAAAAACTTTGATTTTTTACATAATTAATCACAGAAATTTTTCTAATAAACTCATAAGCAAATGAATGCATAGATTTTTAGATTGGTCATTATTAACCTCCCTAACCGAATAGGTTCACTTTTTGCTGTACAGAAATACATTGTCGTTTTCCTACCGTGCTATTTTTAAAAGTGATCTAAATTGCATAATGATTTTTTGTACTTTATTAAAGTGATTTCTATTTAAAAAGAACTAAAAATGTATGATTTTACCTATCATGTTTTATCTATGATTTTATGCCGTTTCATTATTTTGCTCCTATTCTAAATTAATTATTTCCTCTTATCCACCATTATACAGGAAGCCAATTGGATTTTTTAAGGTGAATAACATTAAAATGACCCTTTTCATTCGTTTTAATACACGTGTTTTCAAAATATGAAAATGCATACAAGCAGTTATTTTTCCGATTTAATATTCTACTTTGTTAGATATTTCTTGATAGGAAGCAGCTGTTACGATAATGAAACTCACAGGGAAATGTTTATTAGACGCTTCCTCCTAATATCCCTAAGTTTTATAGCGTCTGGATAATAATAAAAATTTGCGTATCTACTTTATAGCGCAATAATGATAAACTCTTTACTATTTCCTGTTTTATCGTCTCCTACACATTTTTTTTAGCGAGTCAGAATATGATGCGATAAAAAAACAAGTGTGCGTTTGGTGCAGTAACAAAAAACGTATTCCAATGTTGCGGTAATATAAATGTGGATGATATCGCTTAGTTTTCAGGAAGAAGAATGTTGGGCTTATATAATATTAATTGAAAATAGTTTTACTCGATTTTTTTTTCATGCCTGTACATAATTAATCACAGAACTATGCTAGACGCAATATTAACGTACAAACACTTCAAGGACATTTTGCTTCCGTTTTGTTACCAGTATCATTTTCTAACAACTAAAATTTATACATGGTTTCGTATATATATATATATATATATATAATATTTTGTTATATATATATATATATATATATATATATAACAAAAAATACGCATACAAAAAATGCTTTCTTTGAAGCAATATGTCTTTGTTTTTCTTAGACTAAAACAATGTGACACTCTACAATTTTGAAGTTCACAGTTTTTCACACACACACACACACACACACACACACACACACACACACACACAAATATATAAATATATAGTGGAATTAGTGACCATGTAAGGTAAAATGGTTAGGTTATGCCCTACTAGATGAAACTGATTTCTGCGGAATCTGGAGTTAAAAAACAGAACCATAGATCTTGTTTCAGAAACAGTGTAGGAGAACAAAAACTGTGAACTTCAAAATTGTAGAGTGTCACATTGTTTTAGTCTAAGAAAAACAATGACATATTGCTTCAAAGAAAGCATTTTTTGCATGCGTATTTTTTTGCTCGCAAAGCAGGAAAAGGTTTTTAGAAACACGAAACTATCTTAGAACGCAGGAAGAAATAAATGAATTTTGATTTTATGAATAATAAAAGCAAAGCAGAAAGATGAACGTAATAAACATAAAAACGAAAAAAAAAAATCCCCTCATTTATCTTTGTTTTTCTTTTTTGAAAATGTAATTTATTTGCTTCGGTAACGGAAAAGGGTAGAATATTTTAAAGACGTTATTTAAAAGGTTGCCTTTTCCATCTTTTATCATCCGCATTTATTTTAATAAGCTTACAACTATTGTTATCACATGCTATAATGAAAGAAGACGGACAAAATTTATGAAAAAGATTTTTTAAACAATATTGTGACTTTTAATTTCTACTCTAGGACCTCAGTTGATGACAGAACTCATTTATATGCAGACATTCGATGTTTTAAAATGTTTTACTGCGTTCATTATGTGTTTCTTTTCAATACTTGTAGTTCAAATGATTTGCTCTTATTGTTTAATGTTCCAAACAAAGATGCAGAAGTTCAGGATGCTTTATTTTGACATGTCAAGAATTTCGGAGACACACAGCTGTACGTTAAAAAGCAAATGCGCCGTTTTTATAATATCAGCTAATTTAAGTTTTATCTATTTTTAAAAATATCAGATCTGGAAAGTTTTTATTCATACATTCTTGACCACAAAAAAAATTTCACATGTAAGTTTTACAATTTAATAACAATTAAAATTACTGTAATAACATAAAATTGCATTTCTAACAAATAACTGAATAGTGCGGAAAAAAAACTATCACTGGGCAATAAAAAATAAGTATAATGCTAAAAAAGACAACTTTTGATTGACTTCAAAAAACGTCTCGGCGTAAGCGTGAACTAAAAATTGTAATGGATTTCAAACACTTTTGCAGATTATATGAAAAGAGTTAAACGATAGCGTTCGAATGGTATTCGAAAATATTTTTTTTCATTTAGATTTTCATAAAAAATGATGAAAATCGTCTATTTTCGCCTTTCTTTTCAAACTTAGAAGTTCATGCGCAATCTAAAAACATAAATGTTATTTTTTAAATAGTTTTTCTCATAAGTAGGACTCTATTCCACAACTTTTTTTAGCTATTAGAAGTTGCTTATCGAAAATATATTTTTTCGACATAATAACGTTCTTTCTCCAAGAGCGATGGCTCCCCTACTAAAACTAAACAATGCCCTTAAAGTTATTATCCTCCGCCTTAAAATTCAAAACTTTCTTTTCCGCATCCCTGGTTAAATGATCACAAACATAACGTCGAACTGTGCTTTCTTATAGTATATTGTTTTTTACTTCCTCTTACAAAAAAGGAAGTATTGTATTCGCGAAAAAAATTTCACTTAAAAATCGGCCTTAATTTCCATTCGCTCACCACCGAATAAATGTTGAGGTTCTTTTTTTCAATCCGACCACACGTGAATTTATGCTTAGGAACGTGCAGACACCCAAAACACCCATTTTGACGATCCCCGAGTTAATTACAATACATTTTCTCGTGACGTCCGTATGCATGCGTACGTGTGTATGTACGTATGTGCGTATGTATCTCGTATAACTCAAAAACGGTATTTCCTAGAAAATTGAAATTTGGAACGCAGACTCCTAGTGAGGTCCTGTTGTGCACCTTCACTTTTGGTTGCATTCGGATGTTCCTCAGAGGATCTTTTGCACCTTTTTGGAAGGAAATCATTGTTAATTTCAATGCTAACTCGATGTGGTGTTAGAATTTGTCAAACACTTGGTGATATATCGCCAAGGTTTTGGCTGCCAAGTTTTATCGCCAACTTGGCGAAAAAAATGGCGATTTGTTTTTTCAATTTTTAAATCTTGTTTTAATTTGGTTAATGTTGGTAATATTTAAACAGTTATCCACTGAATCACATTAAAATTGAAAATAATGGGGAAATAAATCTGTGCAAAACTTTTTTTTTTTTTTTTGCTTCGGTTCGCAAGGAACTAGGGGTGAAAATCTTTAGTGTTTCCTTGCTTACTCCAGGACGCTATTATCATTAAATTGGCGTAAAAGGAAGTCATGTGTGGTCTCAAATATGTCACTAGAATGACATTAACTGTTCGACAGAACTGGAATGCTCAAATGATTTCTCTTAATCTTGTAGCAAAAAGTCTTCGTTATGAATGTGTGTCTAGATCTTCGTCAGAACCAGTTCTTGTCCACAGATGTGCATCACAGTTTGTGCTTATCGTTGAGCACATCAGCCAAATTTTCGCATTCACTGTATCTAATCCCTCACTGTAAGCACAAGAAATGAAGTACAGCAAGTCTTTTAGAACAGAAGATTTGGCTGTTGCAATTGGAAAAAGGTCTTCTTCATACCTTTTAAAAATTTCAATAAATTTCCCATATTTACATGTGACATATGCACTGTTTTTGCTGTTATATTTCCTTGAAGTTCGCAGGTCGTTACCAAAAAACACGGCGGAGAAAGTATCTTCCATTTATAACGTACTAACTGTACCCCCACGACGGTGCCCGTGCTAAGAATTTGAACGAAGTCCGTTGAACAAAAAAAATTCCATGCAACCGCGCCCCTTCTGATGTGAAATGATCATTTTTCTTCAACTAAAATGCGTACAAACATTTTCAAAATACCTATTAACGTCTCTTTGACACTCAAAACCATTCGCCAAAGCACAGAAATGTTTTACAGTAGTTTCAAAACTCAAAATAATCCTTCAACTACATAGTTCATCGCTTAACGCGAAAAGCAACCGCGCTACCGTAACCCTGCCCTTTTGCGAGTGAAGCGGTTTTCCCCCCTGCAATTTAAAGTGTTTCTCCAAATAAAAAATGCTATAATACAAACGTTATAAAGAAAATCACAATTGAATAATACTACAAATCAAATTATTTATTGGGATAAGTAACTATCTTCAACTGTAAGGGCAAAAGAGAAACGTTGAATAAATAAGGAAATTCAAATCATGTACCTGAACACCTAAAAAAAACGAATTCAAAAACCTGTTCACTGATCACAACAGCGTAGCATGGGCATGGTTCCTCGCAGCTATCGACACTGTCGGCCAGCGCCCTGTCGAAGAGTTAACTTACCCCGCCATCTATTAGAAATTCATAGAAATAAACAATTAATTAAACATTCAATTTGCAATTACAAACATTTCGGTCAATCGGATTTTTTTTTTAAAGTATCCTATAGCCTTCCTCATTAAATGTACTCTTCACCACAAAAATAGTTTTCCAATTCGAACCAGTAGCTCCTGAGATTAGCACAAACAAACAAACTCTTCAGCTTTATAATATTAGTTTATATATAAATTTGCCCGTTTTCATAACATATTTAATTGCTGCTTTATTCCTGTTAGTCATAGCGTGATGTTATCTAGCCTATAGCCGTGCTCATTAAATGCACTATTCAACAAAAAAAGAATTTTTCAATTCAAATCAGTAGTTCCTGAGATTAGTACGTTCAAACAAACTCTTCAGCTTTATGTTATTAGTTATTTAATAAGAAAAAAATCTCTCTCTCTCTCTCTCTCTCTCTCTATGTATATATATATATATATATATATATATATATATATATATATATATATATATATATATATATATATATATATATATATATATATATATATATCGTTTAGGATTTTCTCTGAAAAGTATCCTCGATATTTGCCTCATATTCTGCGTTCCAAGCATGTCATATTACAATATAAATTTTCCTGTTTTCAGAACATTTTTTATTTCTGCTCCACTCCTATTAGTCATAGCGTGATGTTATATGGCCTATATCCTTCCTCGATTAATTGAATATTCAACACACACACACGAAAAATAAATAAAAACAATTCACACTAGTAGTTCCTGAGCTTAGCGTGTTTAAATAAACTCTACTGCTTGATATTATTGGTATAGATGTGACACCGGCTGTTTGTTTTGAGATGGTGGATAAATCCTTTGCTGGAGTTAATCACACTTTTAAGATAGATGATTTCCCTCCTTTTTAAACGAATATTAATAAATTTTTTGCCTTCAATATCCGTTAATGCTACTCAATTCACCGACATTAAAGGCCTCCTCACAAGTCGCCTTATTATCAGTGACTATCCGTAACAGCGATGAATTACCGTAGAGAGTAGGACTTGATAAATACATGTTCTGGCTAGCCCCGGGATCTCCGTATCATAATTTTAAAGGCACAAAAAAGTATCAATTTGTTTTTTGTTCCTTATTTTTGAATTATTTACAGTTGGGGCAAACCTAATCTGGCAGCATTGTGTAGGCTAGATTCAGATTTCTTGTGACAATTCAGATTTCTTGTGAATGGAGCATCAAATTTTACCAGGACCTGGGCATTACATTGGCTTGATCGGCGCTGGTAGAGGAAGAAGAAACTTCTGCTGACTTTAGAAGCTGTTTGGATCCCGATACCTGGGGATCGAAAGCTGTAAAAATTTAGCATTCCGTTGTTGTTTGCTCATTGCTGTCGCCAGAACTTATTCTACTGTTGAATCACTCCAGACACCGGACCAAATTTTGACACTGCAGCGGATCGTTGGGTAACCCACTGTAACTAATTTCTGACAATTTTATCGTATAGTGTACTCAAAATTTTCTGACAGTCCTGAAAGTATATGTGCGCAGATTTAGCATAATTCAAAAGACCGGCTGCATGAAAGAGGCAACTTGTTGTCTGTGTACAAAAAAAATAAATAAATAAATAAATAAAATAAATAAATATAAAAACAGCCAAATGTGAATTCTCTGTCTATTTTCCCCCTAAAGTGGTGAAAAAATGTTTTAATTGGTATTACGTATGCAGTTTGAAAAATTGTTAAACTAGTTAAGGCGTTGTCACCAAAAATATCTTTTAGAAATATTATTTATGATGATATTAGTAATTTTTTCAACTTTCTAACATGAAATCAGACACCTGCTATTCAATTTTAAACAAAAAATCTACAGATTATATGTGTTTATTTTATGAATAATATTACGATTTCTATAAACATCATACTCAAAGCGCTTCTATATTTTCATCGGTTCAAAAGGTTTAGTAATTAAACATTCTAAAATTGGAATGACTCTTGCATTCTAAAGAATTAGAAATGATAAACTGATGAATGTTATAACACATTTTAAAAAAGTGTAATAATTATTTTCTTAGGTTTATTTATTTAAAAGTGCAATAGATTATTATTTTTTCCTTAAGTGTCATAGTTACAGACTTTAAACTGAAAACACATATTTTCTTCTACTTTAATACATATTTTACGCAATAGTCAGTAATGATTAAATGTTGATAAAACAAAGTAATGTTTATCTGTATAAAAATGAGTCCATAAACAACTAGTTTTTGTTTTAAAAACTTTCTAAAACATTCATTTATTTGTTTAAAGTAAATTCCTTCGTCATATGGTATTTTTAGAAATGGGAATTTATAATTCAGAATAAATTTCTCAAAAGATATTCGTTTGTTTTCAATTTTGAAGCGAAAGAAATTTCTTGTTTTATGTATCGAACATTTCTGCGATAGTTCTATAAATTTCCAAAAAGAGAAACTCGAATCTTCTGTGATAGCTGTTTTACGACATCACATGTTGCAAATGTCATGTCTAGAGAAGAAATTTCATCTCACACTTTGTGCCATAAAACACACATATTTCTATGAGATGCAAAGCGTGATATTATACTGGATTTTTCCCTTTTTTTGCCATAAAAATATTTCTATTTCTTCCTCAAGTCGTTTTCATCGCCTTTGTGGATAGTAAATTTATAAGTAATTTTATGTTTTTCCAATATTATTTCCATAATGCGTTATAGTAAAGCATAGTCTTTGAGTTCTAATCATTAAGAATACAGTGAATCAATTTATTCATGTCGTATTTTAAGAACTCGTTATTTCTCGTTTTTGGAGTTAGTGATTTGATAAAAAAAGGCTATGTCTACTTCGGTTATTTTTTCCTTAATTTTAGTCCCTTAAAATTAAAAATCCCGAATCAATAAGATTACTGACGTTATAATTAAAACATTTAAAATTGTTATTAAAAGAGAACGATAAAACTGTAAATTCTTAGAAGTCAGGAAAACTGTTTAGGCGCTATACAAGTAAGTGTGTATAGTTTATACGTAAGTTCAGTGCAACATATCCTCTGAAAGTTTCTTGTTTGAGAATCTTGATATTAAATTAAAAAAAATTTAAATAATAACCAAAGACCTATAAAAACTGAAAATTCTTAGAAGTTAGGAATTTTTTTAGGCTCTAGATAAGTAAGTCTGTATAGTTTATAAGCAAGCATAGTGTAACGTGACCTCTGAAACTTTCTTGTTTTGGGATTTTGAGGTGATACATGAAACATTTCCCCAAACACAACAAGAAAACCTCTGAAAGTTTCTTCTTTTGTAATCTTGACGTTATACTTAAAACGTTAATAATTATAACCATAGACAGATAAAAACCGTAAGATCTTGGAAATCAGGAAAATGTTTTTGGCGTTAGACAAATAAATCTGTATGAGTTAAAAGCAAGTTTAGCGTAATATGGCTTATGAGAGGTTCTTATTTTTCGGAAATTTAGTCGCTGAGGTATTTGTTACCTGCCTTGGCGACAGGACGATCAGGGGTTATCAGACCCTGATCATAAGCATTGTTTGATATCACACGAACTGCGTCATAAGTTCGTGAAATGAGCCATTGCCCACGACAAGAGTTCCGATATCCCAATGTCCGCTTGCACAATAGCGCTCACCCATCATTTCACGTGTATCCTCTACGTCCGATCTTGAAAAATATATACTTATTATTTAATAAAATGCTATGCTCAAGTGTGTTCATTTTAAAATGATTAAGGACGTAAATGTACAAATTGCGTACAAGACAAATAAAAGCACACATTTTAGAGCTGATCCTACAGAAACAAAATAAATGGAGGTATGGAAATTTTGGATATCTAAGAGCAAATTTTTCTGAAAAGCAATTGAGAGAAAAAAAGAATTAGAAAATAAATTCATTTTAAAATTCCATATACTTGGGTAAAAATAATTTTTGACAGTGAGTATCAAATAAAATTTAAGAACCTAGTACGTTCTACAGATAAGAACCTCGACGATTGTTTAAGTATCCACTCTTCTAGTATAGCTTATACGTACTTACTACACATACGTATTATCTATATATTTTTTATTTTAACTTTGTATGTTTTGTATTCATTATTTGGTAATTATTTAATTTATATGTAAAAAGATGAACCCAGTTTTTTATGTGCTTTGTCATTTTTTAAAAATTGCCTTAAAATTTCCTTTTTTATGCACTGTGTGCATGAATTATTATCTACGTTCGCCTCTTTAATAACAGATAACATATTAGAAAAAAATAATTATGCTGGTTGTGCGACCGGTATTCTAGAACGTACTCTTAGGTACCTAAAGATTGGGGACCACTGGCCCACGTCAATTGTAGCATATCGAATAATATTTCGGTTCTAAAGTGGGCTTAATGCTATTCGCCATGAACAGACATTTAAGAAAAATATTTGTCATCCATTCATGTGTATGATGATATCTTTTTGCATCAGAAAGTAAAGGAACAGCAGAAAAGAAGAACATTAAGAAAGTTATATCGAAAAAGAGGCAACGTGCTTTTTCTAAATTAACTCAAGGCTTTAGCAGAATTTGCTCTCAACTATAAAAAGGATGCGTATGTGTTTTAGTGCCACATTATCTCAAAAATACTTTCACCATTATCTTTTCTTTTATATATCCCCCATTTTATGTTCGTTGTACGTGCTTAAAGCTGATTAAATTCCAAAACTAGGGCAGATAAATTTATTTGTATTTCTTGTTTAAAAGACGTAGCACTGTGCATTATTTTTATTCCTTAAGTACTAATTATTCAGAAAGCAATATATTTTCACGGGATTGTATTTTCTATATATACGTTATTATATATCTTTTCCTATAATGATTTGCATAAACGCTATGTTTCGATAACTCTTAATTACGCTTCAAATTGAAATAAGAGGTTCGTGTAGAGCTAAACACGCCTAATTTCCGTATACAAACATATATTTCGCAGCGTATCTGTTCTTTTCTCTCTGTCTCTCTCTACCCTGCTATTAGTTCCTGATACAGAGTTGTTACAAATGATGGACCCAATTTCATAAATTTGTATTTATTTAAGTATTAATTTTAAATAAATAATACTTGCAACAAGGGATAGAGTAAATGTTAAAGTTTTTTTCCATGCTTATAAATGTTCAATGTGTCCCCCTTGTGCTGCACGGAAAACATCTAAACGATAGCTAAACTTGTCCTACACACGTGCAAGCATATCTTCTGTTATAGAATGCACATCAGCAGTGATACGGTTCCGCAGATCGGCACGAGGTGTTGGCAAATGCGATAAGTACACAGCTTCCTTTGCGAAACCCCACAAGAAAAAGTCTAATGGGGTGAGATCAGCACAAAGACGGCTGCCGACTCACTGGTGCCGCTACTCTTGCGGCTGTTTTTTCAACTACCGCCGCCCAATCCCGCGCATGTACAACGGGAAAAAAAGCTTTGATATGTCCTCTATATCTTGCTGTAAGTATTATTCATTTAGAATTGATACTTAAATAAACACAAATGTTTGAAACAGGGTCCATCATTTGTAATAACCCGGGATAATTTTTTCAGTATACATTTAAATGATAAGGAACTTACTGAGCATGAAGTTATCTAATCAATCTTCTTGAACTGTTGAATGCTTTCTAGAAAGGTTACTTACTATACACATATAAATGAAGTGGAAGAATGTTTACTAGTCTGAAGTTACATCATAAATTTTTGCTCAGGTCTTATACCTCTGTAGGGAAAAGGACGGTTACAATCAAGAAATTTGCATCGTAAATCGTTTTTTACTACCAAGAACAATGGATAGGAAAGGCATAACTCTTGAATTACAGTTTTATTCTCGCCTCTGAGAACAAACATAGTGCTCTTTGAAGATCTTTATCTTATCATCCCTCAGTGGAGAAATTCTAAACCTCAAAATTCAAGATAAATCGTTGGCAAAAGGGATTTCATTGCTTATCTTCCTCCCATTCCTGCTCCCCTGAAATTTTGAAAGATAAGAAAGCGAAAAGAGATTTTTATCATTTAATATTTGTGCATGAAAAGAATATTCGTGTCACTTTCCCTTTTGTTTAGACTGAGCTATTGTTTTCTAATGCGTTTCGTATGTATGATTTCACTTTAAAGGGTATTTTTTCTTAAAATATGCTGTAAAAATAATTTACGACAATGCTAAATTTATTTTAAGGAAGGTTTTGAAAACATTTTGTTTAACATTATACAGTTTTATTAATAAATTTCAAAATCAAGAAACGTTCAGAATGGCTTTTTTGCAATTTTTTATGCTGATTGTTAGTTTAAACGAAAGGGAATTAAAGATTGGAAATCGCGTATAGAAAACTAGCAGCATATAATTGTGAATAGCATGCGAAAATATTCAGCGCTTTAAATTTAGCAGCTGACTTTTATTTTTCCCCCAAAGCGTTTGAATACGTTTTGCAACTATACTTCTAAACGTCGGGCCACTTCGAGTTTGAAGAACGCTTGAATTTGTGTTTTATTTTACCACACGATCTGCGGTCTGACCAACCACATTTGAATTTTATGACTACTTTTAAATGCGAGTGCTTTTGAGCTCTATATTTTATTCGTGAATGCGCAAATGTAATATTTGTATTGAAACATCGATTATATCGTTACATTTTTGAATGTACATCCAAATGTCTCTTATTGCATTAAACTTCAGGTAATATTTTAAGCCTCCGGAATATGTGTTCAAATTCAAGGTTTTTAATTAATCTTTTAGAGATATTGCAAAAACGAAATGTTTTTTTTTCTTCCGCGGAAAACATCTTAAATTCGTTTACTTTTATCATATAGCTCATTGGAGAGTAAAATAATACTGTCAAATCCCACACTATAATCAAAATTCTCAAGTTTTGTTTTCCGTCAAAGAGGATTGCTTTAAGCTTTTATTTATTTATTTATTTATTTACCAGAGGCCCGTCCCGAACTTGTTCGGGTTGAAAAATTATTTGTCTTAAATAAATATTACGCAGATTCTTTTGTTTTAAAATACCATGGTACACAAAATTTTTTGTTTCGTTTTCATGAAGTTTTAAAAGAAGTTTAATTACTTCATGTCCTAATCAAGAGAGACCAACCTTAACTTCCCTGTGAACGACATAATATTCCCATATGTAACATTGTACGTTTGACTTTCAGTGTTGATGATGGTGATTGCAAAAGAAATTTTAATTGGAAATTGCAATTTCTTATATTGGAAATGGAAATGCGCAAGGACCATGGGATTTCGAGAAATATTCCTGACTGACCTGGCGCTGGTCCAGTAAGAATAATACGGTAAATCATATTACTCCATATTGATTTTACTTGGGATCCCGTTTCATTGCGTACAGAAGATTAATTAAACTTCTGCAACGAAATTATTGGAATACCGCCTTTAATTTTAATAGAATGAATATGGGCTCTTAAAAATGTTCTTAAGATACAGAGATCGTACAGAGTTCTAAAAAGAGACGACTTTAAACAGGCTTAAAGTATATCTGTAAGCGTTTATCAAGGGAACTACAGGAATAGTTTGATAAGAGTCACAGGCAAATGCGAAGATGACACCTCTCTCAATGATGTCCTAATCTTTAGTTCGTTTAGAATCCACGGCTTCTATATTCAAACAGTGGCTTATCGAACATCCGTAACACATAATGAGGTAGACCTTTTGGAGACGCTTTCCATATGGCCCATTTTTTTCTTATTAAACGTACGGAGTCTTTTTAAGGGGAGACATTCAAAGTAGTTTAAATATGGAGTGGTCAGTTTTTCCACCACTAAGTAAAAATACAGCAATTTAGTTTTAAAAAAACCGCACACACATCCTCAGTCTGCTTGTTGTTTTTGGTTAATCTTTTACACATTTTAAAGATCCAACGGGTATGCCGAAAAAAAAAAACATTTTTTTTTCTGGTATCATAGGCGAGTCGCTGATCAGTTACTAATTTGGTTGAGTGATTGGAAACGTACTCATTCAGTAGGTTGCAATCATGTACCAATCCTGTTTGGATCATTTTAACATACAAAAACCGCTCTCTCTATCTCATTATAATATTAGTATAGATGTCACTGTGCAAGCTTCTGCTTTTCATACAAAGAAGATTTTTTTTTTGATGAGATGCAGTGGTCCCAGAGATTACCAGGAACATATAAACATACAAAATAAATACTCTCTTTTTATCATATTAGTATAGATTTAAAAAAAAAAAAATCAATGGGTAGCCCGAAATACATGCAAAATTACTTTTAGAAACACGGATTAATATCGTCTATCCTCACTACTTGAATTAGAAAACTAATTTTCACGAAGCGAATCCCAGTTATAATTAATTTAAATAAATTTTGATGCATTAAAATTCTGCAACTCTAAATGGTTCACAATGTCCAAGGCTAATATAATGCTGTATACCTTATCCTCTAGAACATCAAATCCATGTAAAGGTTTAGGCGATTCTTATGCCGACATCATGATTTTTTTTTCACCCGTTTTCCTTTTTTTTCTTTAGCGTTCAGTTCAAAGAGAACCTTTATCTATTTTGCAATTGCAAGTGCGGAACAATCTGTGCTTATGTTTACGTATATAAGAATAGATCAGTACGAAACATAAACTGGTAGCGAAGACAAACTAGTATAAGTACATATATGCATAATTTATAGCCTACGCCACTCAGTAAGAATGCACCTTTCATATAGTGAAAGAACTCTTTAAACAGCTGCAATGGTTTCAGAGATTACCTCGAACAAATAAACATACAAAAATCCTCCCTCTGTCTTTATAATATTAGTATAGATCTGCACTACTTAAATTAAAAAATTAATTTGCTCGAAGCGAATGTCAGTTGAATTCGTTGAAATAATTTTTGAGGCATAAACATTCTGTGACTCTAAATGTTTTGCAATGTCCAAGGTAATCAATAGAAAGTAGTACACCAAACCCTCCGCAGGCTCAAAAACATGGATAGATTTTTTTTCTCTCATGTGTTTCCACACCTCAGCGTTCAGCTCGAAGAGAACCTTCAACAATTTTGTTATTGCAAATGCGGTACAATCGGTGTTTGTTTTTACGTTTATAAAAATAAAACAATACGAAACATAAACTGGTAGCGAAGACAAACTATTGGTTTAAAAATTAGTTTTAATACGTATGTACATGAATTATAGCCTATGTCACTCCGTAAGAATGCACCTTTCATGCAGAGAAATAATTTTTCAAATAGTTCCAATTGTTCCGGAGATTGTTTCGAACATATAAAAATACAAAAATCCGCTCTCTCCCTCTCTTTATAATATTAGTATAGAATTATTAAATGTATTGCATACAGCAGAAAAAAAATCCTTTTACAGTGACAACAATAATATAAAAATATCAATTAAAACCAATTATACATTTAAAATAGTAAAACATAAAGACTTAAAATTATAAAATGACAAGGTAAAAAAATCTAAACCATGACAATGAAAGTTAAAACGTTTTATAAAATTTAAAAAGACAAAAGTTATCAACATAGTGCCGTCTGGTAGAAAAAAAAAATAAATAAAGAAGAACGACTCCTAAGAGTCCTACTTTGGACAGCAAGTTGTATCGAATTAACGATATCGGAGCAGGCAATTAAATTATGTAGAACTTGATAGAAAAAAAGAAGACACAAAATTTCACGGCGTGATTTAAGAATGGGAACATTATAAATCTTTACTAATCATAAAGCTCAAAGTTTCTCTGTCTGGATCTCTGTGACAGTGTACAGCGCTTAAACCGTTCTGCCGACTTTCATGAAGTTTGTAGCATTAGAGTGTGAACCTGGAAGAGGTTTTCCGAAAATTCGATTTTGTTCCTTCTATATTCCAATTTTAAGAACATTTAATCCAGCAAATTATCATAACGTGTCAATTACCAAATTATCTTAACGTGGAACCGATATATGGGTGAGCAAATGAACATAGCAAATTGGCGAGAAATTCTTCATCCATTATTTGTAAATATACAGCCGAACCAAACGACCTTTTAATTTCTTACTACGGGCAAAACCGTGCGGATACCACAAGTAATACATAAATGAGAGTAAGAATAAGTCAAAAAATCTTGATTATCAGTTTTGTAACACAAGTAATAAAAAAAATTGGATTGAATCTGCTCAAGAGTTTTAGCTTTACTATTGTAGTAGTGACCCCAAATAAGACTGAGGTACTCAAGCTTGGAGCGCACAAGACAGAAATACTTTTTCAGTAGTATTTTAGTTTGTAATGGATAAAAGTAGATGATAAATAATACTCAGGGAAAAAAGTAGATAAAAAATAATGCTCAGATAAAACATGCTATAAAAGTACTAATAACACTCTAGTTAATGCAAATCATTAATTGTTCAACTAATGTGGCGTTAAAAATAAATAAGGACTAATTTTAAAAATTATTATTTCAATTAAAGCTCGTTTTTGACTGCTTTAAAAAGCAAATATTGAGAGAAATGTTGATCCATATGCCAGTGCACAAATGATGTGTGAAACGGTAACATATATTTGTTATCAGGACTGAAAAACATTTGGAATTCTTTGATTTATTTGAACAATTATCTATGCTGAGCTTGATCATAACTTTAGGTTGTTTAGAAATACTGACTTTATTTATTTACAGGCTGATATATTTGAAATTAACAAGGAACAAAAATGTACTGTATGAAAAAAGTTATTTACTTCTTTTAAACACTGGCCTTTTTTTATTGCAGTTTCAATCAGTGAGTATTTTGCCTTAACATTTCTTAAACCCTGTCTTTGTTCTAAAGGAAAATATTTTTTAGTGTGATGGAAGCAACTACAAAACGTAGATCCTTTTCGTTTCGGTGCCTTTTATTTCACGTAAAACTGGCGAGTCATATATTGTGCGTTTAGTCAAAAGTTTAAAGTATGTGGAAACCATTTATTATCCCACTTTAAGGACCATTAACGGTTGAGTTTGAGTGTATTCCGTAAAATCCGGTCTTTTGAAAAAAAAACTCCTGAAAACGAAGGGAAAATGAATGCAGAAGTGCTTTGTTTTTTTAAGCATGCCTTCCATGAAGCTAATCTGGGATATAATGCTCGCTGAAAAGAACTATTTCTTTTTTTTTTCTTTATCTTTTTCAAGTGCTTAAAATGTTTCAAAAAATGTTCTTAAATCCGTAGTTAGCATAAAGTTGCAAAAAAGGAAATGCAAGATCATTTTTTGTTGGGAAGGTAGAAAGCTCGAATTGTTTTCAAGTAGACGCAGATGACTAATTTTTTAAGACATTCTAACGAGTTAATCGGTTTAGGCTTTACCGAAAAACCTATTGTACCTTTTGTAGATTATGTTAAATGCTCTAGACAGGTATTAACATAGAGCGTTATGGACCAATTAACTAATTGCTTTCGGAAAGAATTCCGTTTGAATGTAAAATGAGATATAAGCCAGAACATTTTTTCTCTCGAAATCATCTTCGTGGAAATTAGAACCTTTTGAATAAGTTCCGTTATGGAGGTTATGTTTGTCTATATGGGTAAAGCATGCATTGACATAGCCGTTAAACGTTCTTAATACATTGACTAAAAAAATTTTTGCTCTGTGTAAAGTTTTTTTTTTTTTTGTCCGTTCCACAGTGGGTACTAATTGAACGTTTGGTTTCTTCATTATTAGAAAATACAAATACCCCACATATTATATCCCACAAAATAAAATCTATAGATCCCCTTCGAAACATTCCAAACAGGAAATATTTGGCTGCTATAGAACTAAGATTTTTACTTCTTTTTACAAAAAAGGAAGTATTCGCGAAAAAATTTTCACTCAAAAATCGACCTTAATTTCCATTTTACTCATCCCCGAATGAATATTACGTTTTTTTTTTTTCAACTCGACCACACGTGGATGAGTGCCTAAGAACGTATAGACACACGAAATATCCATAATGACGATTCCTGAGTTCACACATTACAACGAAGTTTCACGTGACGTATGTATGTACGTATGTATGTGCGTATTTGTGAATGTGCGTATGTATGTCGCATAGCTCAAGAACGGTAAGTTCAAGAAAGTTGAAATTTGGTGCGTACACTGCTAGTGGGGTCTAGTTATGTACCTCCCATTTTGTTTGCCTACGGGTGTTTCTAAAGGGGTCTTTTGACCCTTTTTGGGGGGAAATCATTATTAATTTCGATATAAACTCAAGTGGTGTTATAATTTGGCGGACACTTGGCGATATATCGCCAGTATTTTGGTCGCCAAGTTTTGTTGCCAACATGGCGATAAACTTGGCCTTTTTTTGAAATCAGGTTTCAATTTGGCAACTGTTGGTGATATTTCGAGGGTAAACTATTGAATCACATTAAAATTGCCAGTAATGGGGAAATGACATTAAATTGGAGTAAAAGGAAGTCATGTGAGGCACACACCAGCTCGTTTCTTCTTTACTTATAGGCTAATATTGTAATATAAATGAGTGAGATTACGTTCAGCGTGTTCAATTATAACCTCTAAAAAAACTAAAATGCAAACAGCAACCATGCTGCAAAAGTTTTCTCCAAGCCTTCCACCAGTCACATGATGTATCCATGAACCAATTTTTTCATCAGCAAGTCTGGGAAAGCTCGATCTACTCTTATTATTAGTCTATGCTTTTAATTTTAAAAATTGTTTATCATATCATTCACTCGTAATCGTTGTTACGCAAAATATATTTTGGGATGCAAAGTAAGGCAACATCTCATTTCAAGCCCTCCCCAAAAAAAGGACACAATAAAAATTCTTGAAACATTCTGCTCCTGAATCAGCCATTTCCGCGTGGTTAGAATGTCTATTTGACAGCCGATTTCAAATTCCAGAGCAACAGAAGACAGATACTTTTAGAAGCAAAAGTTTTTTTGAGAACACATTTTATCCTGCATTTTGAAAGTAAAATCGAGCAATGCATTTTAGGAGAAAACGAAGAAAAAAGGAAAAAGAAAGTAATTCGACGAAGACATTGAAGCAGATTTAAATGCAAACATAAGGAGGGGCTGTATCGCGGTTTTAAACGTGACTTCTTTATTTCTGACGCAGTATTATGCAAAAATAATGTATTTTTATTGTTAAAATTATTTAAAAAATGTGCTTCTTATTAAATTGGTTTAAGAAACAATGCATTCAAGATTAAAATGAGAATTAATAGGATTTACTAACAAGAAATTCTGTCTGGAACTAAACGAGTTTATTTTTCGTTTTTACAGCATTAACTTTCTAACATCATATAAATATCTCTGCTTTAAGGTAGAATGCACATTTCTTCTCACATACCCTGCTAACATTAAAAACAGATTTCCTATCAAGAACTACATTACGTAAAGTAAAAATTGTTAGTTAATATCCGTACTTGGATGTCCATTTTTTTCAAAATCGGGATCTTTATCTAGCCCAACGCTTCATATTCTATGTGAACGCGTAAAGCATTAGGTTTAATATCAAATAGTTAACAGCATAAACAATAAAAAATATCACTTGCGGGCACATTCACCTGCTATTGATAAAGTGAAAAGACTTTGAGCACGCCTGCTTGAAATTTTTGCTTTTTTGACTTATCGTGCCCTTTATTTCTCGAGTACTGTCATGAAAGTGACATTACTTACTTTTTCTCCAAGTGCAAAGTATCATAGTTTATTAAATTGTATTCATTACTGAACATTTATATATATATATATATATATATATATATATATATATATTGAAAACGTATTAAATAGGAAAAAATTAGAGTACCATAAACCAGAAGCCCAAAGATGCGCAAAGCAGTCAAACAAATAAGCCAGGTAAATATAAATATCAATAGAACAATAAACTGACAAGGTTACAACACAGATAAATTACAGAGATGAAGCCAGTACTCTTCAGCAGTCAAAACTTCATCTTATGGTCGAAAGACCAAAAATTTTAATACTAAAACTAAGAATAGGATGCGCAATTCCGAAAAAGTTAACATTAAGGATTACATTGGGCAAAAGCACCACATGTGAAAAATGAATACAGATTTTTAGAACTAAGACCTATAACTAAGCACTGAGGTTTGGTCTCGGACATTAGAAGCCAAGGTTATCAATAACGTCCCTCCACCGTACCGCCAGCAAAAAAGGCGGTATTAGGTTTTAGTACTAAAATTTTTGGTCTTTCGACCATAAGATAAAGTTTCCATCGCTGAAGAGTACTGGTTTCATCTCTGTCATTTATCTGTGTTGTAAGCTTGTCTGCTTATTGTTCTATATATATATATATATATAGATAGATAGATAGATAGATACATATGGGAATTTATCCCAAATTACACAGAAATACTTCACGAAACACATTTAATTAGGACAAACAGTCATAAACGAACATAAATACGAACACATGACAAACACAAAAAACAAACGTCTAACTTCGGTGTCTAGGGTCTACACAACAAACATCTTTCACTCGCGTGTTCCGTCGTTCTTCTATCTTGTTTACACTGCGTTTTTTGCTCGCCGCGGTTTAGCGGCACAGTCTCAGTTAGTATTGTGGAGCTCATCTCCATATATATATATATATGGAGATGACATATATATTTGGACACATATATATATACAATATATATATATGTGTATATATATGTACACATATATATGTATATATGTATATATGTGTATATATATATATATATATATATATATATATATATATATATATATATATATATATATATATATATATATATATATATTAACACAATATTTCCTAGCATATAAAAGACAATGTTCAGTGAAACCAACTAAAGAATCAGAAACTACAAGTATTTTGTACAACTGCTATACATTACTTAGAGGATAATTTATTGCGCATTAAAAAATATTTTATTCTTTTTGCAGCACTTGACGGATTCTCACAATAGTCATCTTGATTTTTAACTAATGTGACTAAAGTACTTATACAAAATCGCATTTTGAAAATGATACTAAAAGCTGTAAAACGTTACAAACTCACATTTACGTAGAATAAAATAAATGTAAGATGAAAATCCACTAATGGAACCTCAAAGTTTTCCGACGCCAAAGTTTCTGCAAACAAGAATTATGAGAGATTTTGCAGATAGTTTTCTCATCGCCAACAAGAAAAATGCTTTGGAAAGAGCGATCACTCTTCGCGAAGTTTTTGCCAAGTTCTGTTGACAATTTTGACTCAATTATAAATGAAAATACTTTATTTCAACTACAAGAGTTTCTCATGCCTAAAATAATTTTTGGCCTTTTTTTAATATGTTTTGAAAGAAATACTGAAATCAAAATCGTATTTAGGGTTACAAATAATAAAAATGTATGTATCACTTGCCCAATTTTAAGCGAATTTTCAATGAAGTTTTTATACATTTTTTATTTTTTGAAATATTGTATTATTTTGTTAGCTATGTAGATCTATTGAGCATGTGCTTATTTTGTACGCATTTTTGTATAAAATGTCGTTACTCAACAGAAAATTTCTAGAACAACTTTTGTTTCAGGAATAATTCCGTAGTTTTCTCATATTTTTTTTAAATAAATATGTATCACATTAAAAGATACTACACATACAGTTACTATATATATATTCAATTAAGATGAGAAAACATGTTTATTATTTTACGCAGATGGTGCATGCGCACACGCGGTTTTTTGTTGCCGCACTCGCTTTGACGGTCGATCTTCAATGCGTCGGAGAAGTGAGGCATGCATCACGGCCCGGGCCGTTATTTCGATCACTTACTTTGAAGACAATCGTTGGCTTCTTCATGTTTTTTTGTCGTCGTTTTTTTGCTGTACTAAGGGTAATAAACAAGTTTTCTTCTCGCATTCTGCCGTGCTAAGCGCAAAAGTCGTATCTGCAAATGAGGTCAAACCGAAAAACTTATTTAAAGTTTTACGCCTCCATGTATTTGATCCAGATTTCACTTTTTTAGATTTTTTTAAAAAATAGTTCCAATTCACAAATGACAATAAAACATTGCATAGGGATAAAACATGTTATAAAGAACCACCTCGTGACAATAACTCAATTTTAAAAAAAAGGGTAGATACGACTTTTGTGCTTAGCACGGCAGTATTCGTGTCTTGTCTTTTTCGTGATTTCTGTCCTCACTACCGCGCCAGGAAAACGTTTCCAACCATTCGTCTAGGAGTACTCTATCTGCCCTGAAAGTCTGTATACGCTGCACTGCTACAACCTGTATATATATATATATATATATATATATATATATATATATATATATATATATATATATATATAAACCAAACGAAACAAATACATGACGTCTTCAACCTCTTAAAATAAAACAAATAACATTAATACAATTACAAAATTAATACAATGTTTAAAAGTGGTACATATAAAGATTCCTGACTATTCTTTTTTATATAATTTTCTCCGAGCAATAAAAGTTTTAATCTTAGAAGCATAAAGGTATAAAAGTTTAATCTGAAGTATATATTTCCTCTCCGTCCTTCCCAAATACGGGTTTTACTGTACTTTTTTCAGTCATTAACTAAGAAATATCTTTTTCATTTTGCAAGAATGCTTGGAGGAACGTCGGAAAATCATTTTCTTAATGATTATAAGACCACCAGAAACAGCTCTTCCAAAGAATGGATCATTTCCCTCCCGTGATCAATTTAAGATTCAGCCGGAGTTTACGAAGATGCGGTAGTTTTATATATTTTGTTCCTATTTGTATTCTTCATATACTGTGTAAAAGGTTAAGCTATTTAGAAAATAAATCTTGTTTCGTTGCGTGATATTAGCAATGCTGTGTTTCATTTGTACAAACTTTCTAATATAATTAGATGTTTATTGCTATACCATTTATAATATATAAAAAATCTCACATAAAAATAAGTTATATTTTACAAATTTAGTTGACTTGTGTAGTACTATTGTATTTTACAAATGTAGATGTTTTCAACTAATTTAAATTTTTGTAATTACTTTTTATTTCTGAGACCTTGTTTAGTTATTTTATATTTATCTAACTTTTTCTGAAATAGATAGCAGGAAAGACCTAGGTTTTGTTTAAAAAATGTATGACTTGAAAAAAACCTCCTGCCTGATAAAATTAAAAATGCACAATAAACAAAAGCTCAAACACCCAAAAAATTCACTATCGTCTTTACATGCAATATTGGTTTCTTGTTACTCTGAAATACGTCTCTGAACGTTTTTGCTAAGTTAAGCTTTTTTAACATTGTTAATTACATTTTTACTAATATTCTGTTACCCACGAATTTTTTTTACGCAGGTGCGTAGTGATGAAGACATGCTTTTTAATGATTTTAATAACTGATGAGTACGTTTTTACCTTTATTTTTTAGTGCAAACATCCAGACGACAGACCGGATCAATCTTTGTTTAGCATTTAAGAAATTTGTTACGAATTTCATTCCATAAAGTAAGAAGATATCTTATGGTTAAAATAAACAATATAAGTAATTTAATACTACAAAATAAAATGAAAAAAAAAATAAAATAAAAGAATCAAAAAAGTTATTTAAATTTAATGAAAGCAATTTTCAATGAATACTTAAATGTTACTAAATAACCATTTTGTTTACAGTTCGAAGAAAGAGTCGTAAACGATGTTCCTCACTCAGGTATACTGCCGTGTGCAGGTAAAGGGCAGTAACTGCAAATTTTTCATTTTTCATTATTTTGCATTTTTGCCATCTGTTGTACGTTTTCTTTATTGTACAAGCTCGCTTATTTGGTTTCCGCTGAAAAAAAGGTGCGAAAAAGACGCCAAATTCCAACATTTCCCCATTGTTAGTATGGAGTCCAAAACGCGTTTCTTCAAATATCTCGAAAACTCATTTCTGCAGATACTGCCGTTTACCTGCACACGGCAGTATACATCTTAGTGTAGACAATAGATTTAGATGGAAAATGAAAATTATATCGTTTCTTCCTTAAAGTTTGTACAAAAACAACAGTTATTTAAATATCCATTACTATAGAAATAAAAATTCTTAGATAGTGTTAACTATTTCTCGAAAAATGTCCAGTAGAACAAATTCAATTCTCCTAAAAAATTTCATATGAAGAAAAAGAATAGGGTATCATATTTCTCGTTACAGAAAAGGTAATTGTCGATAAGATTTTGTGAGGTAAATGTGATAAACAAGGTAGCCCTATTTTTTTGTGTTTATTTTCTCCCTACTTTATAATTCAATTGGCTCACAAATTTGCACATGTAACACATGACTTGTAAAAAAAAACAGAAAAAACATTATGTTAAACTGTAAGTTTTAAGTAAGTTTTTCAGGAATTTTAACAAACAAAAAATGGGCCGGCTTTTTGGAACACGGGTTCCAAATATGATCAAATCTGAAAAACATCAAAAATTACTATTTAAAAAAAAAAAGAAATATTCATTATTGTCATTATATGTAAAAAGTTTGATATACTCAAAAACATTATCGGAAGTTTCCATACTTACTTCAAAGAGAATGACAAATCAAAGAGAAAATAGATCAATTTGAGAGACATTAGGCTTTCCATGTTTTCAGTACCAGTAAACAATAGTGAACCAATACCAAACCAACGTGCAATAACGTTTGCTACTTTTCCTGCTGTAATTAAAATGTTTGATGATAACGTTTTATCATCAATTACGATTCCCTATAACAATTAAATCACGATCTAGTGAATTTTTGCGGCCCCAAATAGAAAACAGAAGTTGACCTAATTGATATTGGTACAAATTCTGTAAATAGTAATTATTGTAGTAACTTAACCTGTAAATAGTTTCCCGTAATGAATATACAACTCGTTTTCATTCGGCTGAAATATACGACCCCCTATTTCCTTTTCTTTTCATTGATAAAATTTGATAACGGTCTACTATTTTCCAGAAGCGTTTGGAATATTTGAGAGATTTCTTCCGATGTTTATAAAAGCGTCCCGCGTGATAAAAAGTTTAGTTTCGATAGAGAATTCGAACTGAGAGCGTATTTGCTCTGTTTATTGCGAGGCATTTCGCTGTGTTGTTTTCGTATTCGGGAGTAAACACGTGTGTAACCGTTGAGTTTACGGTGTTGAGTGATATCTGTTTAATTGCTGATGATTAATTTAGCAGTTGTTAACGATTTCTCCTGTACATAGTGTAAATAAAGCTCCTGTGTTTTTATCAAGAACTGTGTCGTCCTTTCAAGAAAGTTGGAAGTCTCGCCGGATCCGTTACAATATACATAGCCTTATTCGGCACAAGCACCTTATTACAAAATGAAAACGATTTCTAACAGTACTCCTTAGGAATGAAACTAACTAATGGACATCACTAGTATGCTGCTAACAATCTCTCTCAAATCATCAACAAATGATGATCATTAATATTTACAAAACATCTTTTCAATAATTAAGAAAAATCTCCGTCTTAAAGAAATAGCACTTCTTTGGAACGATGAAAGAAATTTCCTAATAGTTAAAAATTACTGTTATCCATACTAATTGCTTTCTCTTAACTACAATATTCAATCATATTATAGTTAAGAGAAACAATCAAGTTGATGTGATTTTTTTATTTTTTATTTTTTACTTCTTATTCAGATTCAAAATTTTGTATTGGTATAAAAATGTTTTGTAATTCGATTCAACAACTAGTTTCTGTACTTTTTTGTTAAAACTTTATAAAATATAATTATATTAAAATTAAGTAAAATAAAAGTTAATAGTTGATATTTACTGAAATATTAATGCTTAATAAATAAGCTGCCACGTCAGTCATCGGTGACTGACATTGAACTTTTCCTTAAGCTGGCGTCAGTCATTGGTCCCTGACATTACATATTCCGTTCAGGTCACTCTAGTCGCAAGTCACTGATAGTATAAAATTGAATACATAAAAGTTTTCTTTGCTACAAATTAAGGATTCACGTAAATATTGTTTTGTAATTTTTAATGGCATTTTGGAGAAACAATTTGAAAAAAAAGAAAAACAAGTATGTTTTTTAAATCCTTGCACCATGTGCGTGGTCGGACCAGGGTTCACTTCAGATGCATGTATAGAAACAAAGACAGTAAATCTAATTTCGATTTTGAAGCAACACATAATCTCTCTATATGCAAGGGACGTATTTTTGTTTTAGGTTTAATTTTAAATATTAAAAAAACTTAACTTGATTTGATTTGACAGGATCTTTTTTCAATGCTAGAAAATTCACGTTGCTGTGATGTAAAATAGGCCCGTATAGTATCACAAAGGAATTCAAGTTTTTATTCAAGGCAAAATGCGTGCTAAAATACAAATGTAAAACATTATCAATGTTTATATGTATAATGTGTTTGATTCTATGTAACCCAATACAACTAGTTAATTGCGAAAAAATTCGAACATAAGCACGAAACAAAGCTAAAAAATCATTTCCTTTTATTTACTCACGTTTTTAAGTTTACGGAAACATTGTTTATTATGAATAACATTATTTACGTTCATTGAAATTTTATCTATCTCTGGACTTGCAGCAATCATTTCTCCGAAACAATTTCAGAAGATATTTCAATAAAAGACATTAAAATAAAAATCATTTTTATCATATTATAGCTACTTCCAAAGGATAATTAAGTAAAAAATAAAAAATTAAAGACGAGAACAAAAGGCTTTTGTTTCTCGTTAATATACTTAATATTTTACTCCAGAATGAAACCTTATCCAAGACGAAGAAAGAAAAACAATATACTTTCGAAGCAAGCTCCGGGGTTTCAGAAGGTCACGTGGACTAACGGCCTCTAGAAACTGACTCAAGCAACTGAAATCACATGTCTCTAATCCTTTCTTGTTATTTTAATTGAAAGTTCTATAATGACATTAGTCTAGGACAACGGCAATGACCAACCAGGGTCTAGTATTACTGCTATTATTTTTCTTTATTCGTTAGTCATGTGAAATCGAAATTAACTTTCTTGCTCAGCTTACCACTGGGAAAGGATAACTCGTACACACATTACCCATTTACTTTTTCATTTCCTTCGGCAAACGGAAGCTAAGAGGCAAGTTTGTAGATTAATTAAATTTTTCCTTGTCGTTCTTGTAGTGCTTGTGTTTCAATTTCGTGATAATAGATATTTTAAGTTTAAATAAAAATGAGAATATTGTTGGAAACAGACACAAAACATTGTTGTCACTTGTAAAACACACTTATTTTTTGACGGACGTCTTTCCCCGTCTACGTCGTTAAATAATAAAAATAAGATTATTTATGAAAAAATAAGATTATTTCCAACGACTTAAAAGCAACATTTTATTATTTTGATTATTATTGGTATAATTGTTTTTATTTCTTCTTATTGTTTCAGCCCAAGATGCAATACTTTGAATAAAAACCCACTTTGTGTTGTCTTGCACACATTGTCTGGATGTTTTGGATTTAGTGCCAAATTGCCGTCTTTTTAACTGAAAATTCAGACAGGGTAATGATGCATAAGAAAAATACGTGTATGAAAGTTAAAAAACACATACGAGGAAAAATATTTCTTGCTTCGAAGTGAAGCAAGAGATTTTAAATTTAAGCAAACGTGTTAAGTCTGAATTACGTGGAATCAATCGTTCTCATTTAATGTAATCATGTGTCAGTAATCATGTTATCAAAGAGCAATTAGGTTTTTAATAAGGAAGTTCATAATTAGCACTTCAAATTCACATTTCCTTCACTAGTATTTTATTTATTAGAAAATAATGATACTATTAAATAATAACGAACAAAAATATATAATTATTAATAATTGCTTCAGCAAGACAATCATGAAACAAACTCACTGATGACTTCTTAAGAACAACGTGATGTACACAAAAAAATTACTTAAAAATGGGATAAGGTGTAGTTAAATGTTCAAAAGATAATGGAAAGGCAAAATAACTGGCATGTGGGCTTCTTAAGTTAGTGAATGATTGTTATTTAAGAAGTTCAAAAGTGATAGATTAATTTTTCATAATTAAAGGGCTTCCATGGGAAAGAAATCATAAATGTATTTTTGTTAGAGTGATATTTGAAGTTAACCCGGGAGGACGCGCGTGGGACATTTTATGACCCCAACCTTTCTGCAAATAGTAATTACCAAAAACTAGCCACCAGCTCATTCTTTTCTTATTAGTAGCTGAGTTTGGTCCGCCCATCCAACTTTTAGTAACAGTTTGAAATGGTTTTGGTCATTTGTGCTCCACTGAAACACGTTTAGTCAGTTACTCTGGTCATAAATGACTACGGGCGTCCTGCTGTTTGTCTCACAGACCAACTATTTTGAATGGCCAATACGATTATTTTGTCTATATCCCTTCAATATTGAAGTTATTTTATGCAAATAGTAATGCTAATGCCATACGAGAGCGAAATAGGTTATTTCCAAACAGCTTTTGCTGAAATTGAATCGAATAAATTGTTTTATCAATAAACAATAGGAAGCTAAAGATTTTTTAAAAATAGAAATTCTTAGATCATGAAAAATTCAGCGAATATGATACAAAGTTGAAAAAGGATGGAAATACTTTAAATGTAGTGCATAACTGTGATTTTTTATTGCAAAATATGATGTAAAGTGAGACGAGATTGCCTTGAATGTTCCGATAATTTCTTTTTTTTAGTTTTAATAAAAAATGAAACATTTTAGAATTAATTCTACAAGTTTTTGCACTAAAAGTACCAGTAACAACATTATAGTTGTTATAACGTTATTAAAACTCACATAAAGCGTTATTATCCGCTATGTGTCTGAGCTTGACTTAAAGAACAAATGTAGAAATGCTTTCATTTTAAGTGCGTTGTAAAGCTTATTTATGCATCACACTGATATCTAAAACTCAATTTTTATGTCACAAATTATAAGACGTTATGGTTTTAACAGTAAACAAGTTGAAAAATGATGTTTTTATTAGTGAATCACTGGGTTTTGATCTGGGGTCAATTAGTGACACCTGCGCGTCTTTACTTTCGCCCAGGAAGCGTGCGTTCTCTCGTATTAAAACATTATCTTCTTTAAAATATTCCTGGGTTTGATACAAACCTTTGGTTTTTGGTGGGAACAGCTATTTCAAGAAAAAAAATTGGAAAGAAAAGGTACATTTTTAAAGCAAAACAATCAAATAATACGCTATGGGAAATTATTTGTTCACTGAAGAGTTTGCTTTGCCAATATCAAACAAAAAGATTCGGTGTACATTTTCAAAAAAATCCCTAATTACTTCTCCTGAAAACTAAAAAAAAAGCGATACTTAGAATTTCAGATTTTTTGAATAATACCGAAATTTAGTCAGGAATTTTAAACACTTTACCTATTTGTTCATAATTATTTCCTCTGAATATCTGCTTTCTGGTACCATATGAATATGCTAAGGAAGTTTCGAACATTTAAGAGACTAATTATTTGAATTCGATAAACCGATATGTTTTGCTTTTCAAAATTGAACAACACACCAGTTAAAAGTGCTTAAGGATGAAACAATCAGACATATTCATGAATATATATACTTTGAATGAGTTTCTGTAATTAAGCTTATAAAATGTATAAGGCTTGTGTCAACATCCAAATATCGTTGAGAAAAAATGTCATCATAATTTGCCTATATAGGAATTAACTGCAGTATAACTAATTGTAAATGCTGCTTTTAATCTTATTTTATGAAATATGTTAGCAGTAGAGAATAATATATCAAAATATATAAAACTTGATGCAACTTTAATAATGGAGCAGCAAGAATTATTTTAAGACCATCAAGGTCTTGCGACAAATAGGGAGTAAATTCAAGGAAACTGTTCCATCCTTTTGCATTTTAAATTTAACGCTCTCATTAAATTAATTTGCCTCATTAAGGTTAACTCAAAGTTATTTCAAAATCAATGACATTCCCATTTCTCTCAATGAGAGGTTATTCTCTTTTCAACTTAAAAATGTTTCTGAAGCGAGAAAGATATATAATTTTGAAGTCTAGTGTTTCTCCTCGACTGTTAAAGCGCCCGAAGTCTCGCTGTCAAGACTTTCAAACGAACGATTTCATACTTCCACCTAATCTAATTCCTCAGCAATCGATTTTGAAATAAGCTGGTACGGTACGAATAAATGGTTAACTTTCGGCGAGAGTAATGCAGACTTTGGTGAATACTTTATAAGGTGCTGAGAATAACGTTGGAAGCATTATATATGTTTCCGAAATATGGCAATAATACGATGTAATGGGCATATAAAAAAACTTTAATTCCGTACTTGTCTATAAATTATTCCTTTTGATGCATAATGCAATGATACGCTATAGATATGGTTATATATATATATATATATATATATATATATATATTATATATATATATATATATATATATATATATATATATATATATATATTTTAAATATGTTTTAAATAATAAACTGGATGGTAAATATTTTGTTATTTTAGTTACATCGATATCGAAAACAGGTTCAACTAACACACGATTATTAGCAATGCAATTACTTTTTAAAAAAATCTGTAAGTATTGTTATGTCTCGTGGTAATGCTTCCGTTGAATTAAGTTTTAGATTTTATTAAAGATTGGCTTTACGTCAGGCTTTGTATGGGTTTTAAGTTCAAAATATCTTCCCAAGGAAGGAAGACATATAGTTTTAAAAAGACATAATACAACAATATCAAACTTTCATTTCCGCGCTTCATGCTAAACACATAATAACTATTTCACACAGGATGCAGCAATGCGCATGAATGTGCTTTATAAAAGCAAATCGGAATTTAGTGAGAGTGCTGAATTTATATCTTACAAACCATTTTTAAGTTTACTGTATTGTCATTATATTTTTTATGCCCTTGATTTCATGAAATTGAATATAGATTGATTAGCACTGAAGTTTCTCCTCTTTGAAATAAGAAAGTGCGTAAAGTTTAGTGCAGTAAACCGTAATATTAGGGCAACGTCAGAAGTTTAGGGATATTCTGAATGTGGAAACTTTTATAACCAAGTTTTGAGTCTTAAAACTCTCGTATCAGAATTTATCCGCACATTCTTTTTGCAACATTGGTAAAATATCTGGAGTCCCAAACTTTTAAAACTATGCCAACACATTACATGAGATGAATTCTCCATAGCCCATTACAAACAAATTAAGGCACTTGATCGCACTTTGCGTGGTTTTTTGGACTAATCCAACTTCCAATGGGAATGCTGTGACGCTGCTCGTTGGTGATTTCCGTTAAACCTTGATCGTCATTCCAGGATCAACTCCAGCAGACGAACTGACAGCATGCCTGAAAAATTCGTGTCTCAATTCGTATAGAAGACACTTCGTATAGATGGTTCGTATAGAAGACACTTGAAAAAAAAATGCCACCACACGAACTGACGCTGAGAATCGGTTAACCGATGATCCTCCTTCGAATTGGGTCTAAGCTATACAGCGTAACCAGTTTGTTCAGCGAAAAAACTGATGTCAAATGAATGTGGTTACCCCAAGATTAATTCAGGGCTCATATGAAAAAGGTGTGCTGATCCCACGCAAACCAATGATATCTGCTAATTAGCCGTTCACATTCGAAAAATTACAATTTCCTGTTTCTTCTCTTCAGATGTAATTCAGCAGGAATCGCTAAAACAATTCAGGAATACATTTATCAAATCCATGTTTTTTATATAGTCAACTATTTCTTGCTTGTTCTAAAGTGAAGACACAAAAACCCTATCCATGCAATAAATCAAAAGATTAAATACGTTTCACACCAAAATAGATATGAAAAAAAAATGCATTTTTGCTTGAAATTCTTTTAAAGACGTATATTATTAATTTATACCAACATATAACCATACGAGTAATTTTCTCATTTTTCCATATTTATTCACATTACTACTTTGACTCTAGGCTTAGTTCAAAAAATCTTTATTTATACACATATGTAAAGATAAAGTAAATATATTCTGGTCGGATAACTTCTGTCAGATTCTGACAATACATATGTTTACAAAGCTGTACACAGCATAAGTTAAGTGTTTTTAAAATAAAAAAGATCATTGCCACAAGGCAAAAGAGAACTTAACCTATTTGTAGTGCCATATATTTAGCCAGATACATCCAAAAAATGTTTAATTAATGTGCTTTTGAACTTATATCAAGAAAAAAGTAAGAGTCTGAGTTCATAAAATGTCATCAAATATTTAACATTTTTTAAAGTTTAAGAAGAAAATTCTTTGTTTTAAAGGTAAGACTTGCTATAGCTTTACTGTTCCTTCTTAAATTAATTTTTGATGAACGCTTGTGCTACTTCACAGCTAACAGTGCTGACTTTTTTAAAGCATAAACTATAAAAATTTATGACTCACTTTGAAAGAAGAATGAATCATAGAAAAACACATTTTCCGTTTTAAAATGCAGCCTTCTTTTCACAATAGAGCAATAAATATAACTTATGGCTTTCAGTAAGAAAAAAGGAATTTTATAAAGAAACTGCAAGTACGGTGTGAAAAAAAAAATCTGTACGGAAATTTTTTAGTTGCAGTTAAGAGTTAAGTAGCTCTTCAAAAGAAAAGAGGTCTGTTTAGGAAGTATTCAGATAGCGCTGTTATAAAAGCTCGACAGTGAACAAAGTGAACAAAAGAAACTAGTGAAATTGAATATATTTAAATTCTCTATTTATTTGGGTTTATCTTTTAAAAGGGCTTTATTTCACGTAGTTTTTACAAAAGAAAGGGTTTTGTAGAATATATTTTAACATAGTTTAATTTATAAACATATAAGAAACTAATATCATACGAAAACTGCTGTTAAAGTTACAATAAGTAAATAATTATAGAAGGAAAGAAACGAAAGTATTTAAAGTGACCTAATACAGCTGAATTGACTTTTTATAACAAAGATTAAAAATACTAGCTACTTCAAAAGCAGTTGAAAAAATACAGAGTTGGCTAGCATACTATTGGCAAACATTCACTCAAAAATACGTTAGAGAATGTAGAAAAAGCAAAAAATAAAGTGTTCGTGCCTGTATATTTTAAAATAATTAAATTAAATTTGTCCGCCAAACAACAATACCCCAACAAATCAAAATACTTCCGTATTTGTGTATCAAAAAGATAGTTAAAGTATCATAAGGCTTTTGAAAGAAGTAATCTTTTTCAATAAAATCATAACTTAAAGATAGTATTTAGCATGGTTTTTTAAAATGAATATAATATTTATTTTCCAATGTGTATTTTTACCACACAGATGTACCAAGAAAAAATCAGAGCAACATTTTCCCACCTCATTTAATACTTCCGGTATCCACTAATGTTCTTAGATTCTCAAGTAAAGAAGCTGCAATTACAGAAAATTTATCTTTTTGAATTAAGTACCAGTCAAAAATGGTAAAATCAGGATTGGTTGGTCAAAATCAAGGCTAATCCTACAATCAGGATTGGTTGGTCAAAATCAAGGCTTTTCCTACTATCAGGATTGGTTGGATCAAATCAAGGCTTTTCCTATTATTCTACTGGAAAGTAAGAATTGTCATACGAAATTCAGCCTTCTAAGTTTGAAGTCCGTAATACTTTTGCAGAAAGCCTGCAATCAAATGGAGAATTCTAATTAAAAAAGTTATATCATGTCTTTAAGCTACCCGAAGAACTAATAATAACCTTAACACGATAAAAGTAAAAGGAACTAAAATGCATAAGAAAAATGCAATCGAGTTGATAAAATTCATTATTATGATGAATTTGTTGCAGTTATTGATAGTAAACAGTGAGACGCGTAGTGTAGTTAAAAATGAGATTTCTTTAACCAGTGAATCGCAATTCGATGTTTACGTTAAGTGCATAATTTTCTGCCGAAACGTTAAAACGATTTAATGCTACGATAGTGTTTATTCCTTAAATCTCGCACTGTTAAAAGAAAAAACAGCAAAGTGTCAACATTTAGTGTACCAATGGAGTAGCACGCCAAAGTACATTATGGCGTCACAAAGACCACACCTTATTTCTAAAATAGGACTTAAAAAAATAATGAAAAAAGGATAAATGATTAATTTGATTAATTTGAATTTTGACATTTTAAATTCAAATTATGTATTTTGCAATCATGAGTTGCAACAGGATCCTAAAATGTTTCTAGAAACGGTTCCTGTCCCCCAAAGCCTGCCCTTCCTGCTGGGCAGTTGCATATGTATAGCTGTGTCTGTAGCCATGCGTGTGTGGGTAGGCATGCGTGTGTGGGTAGGCGTGCGTGTGTGGGTAGACGTGCGTGCGTGGGTAGACGTGCGTGCATGTGTAGGCTTGTGTGTATGTGCATAGACCTGTAAGTGTGTGCACATAGGAAGTTTACACCATGGTAATGTAACTATAGCGTAATGTGTCACTCATTTCTGCGTAAGGTTACAAAAGTATTTTCTTTATGCTTGCAGAGAAATTGCTTGAACGGTTACACAATAGCAAAAATTCAGTTTTCATCTGACTTTCTTGAACGATATATCAAGTTTGTGCTTTTTAACAACCAATATACACAAATTTTTTATTTTAATACTCTAACAGGACATTTTTTTTTTTTTTTTTTGCATAAAGAGAGAAAATGCCCTGTGTTCGAACCCTCAACCCGAATCTCAGACAGGTCGCAGAGGGAGACGTTTTACCTCTTTGCCACCAAGGACGGTTTTTGTTTCCCTAATAAGAGCTTACCAGCTGTGCGCCGCGCTTTACGCATGCGCTTTGAATTCAACTGAAACCATAGTGCAAGGTTCCTCCAACAGTTTGAGTTTTAAAACAATGATGCTACAAACTTCCGAATTTGTGTCAACCTACACCCACTACTACTGGTAACCATACACATTTTTTTACAGTGATGTTATGAACGTTTTTCTTATTTTTCGTAACATAAACGACATTTATGATGACTTGCTTGAATCATTTGCGAATGGTTAAATACCGAAAACTCTGCTCGGTACCGAAAACTTAGCACGGGATAAGGTAAATTCATTGAATAATTTAGTAATTTTCATACCTCAAATCAATGTAATGGACGCAGAACCTAGAACTAGTTGCGGGAAATCATCATTATCTACTAAGAAACCAAATGAAATATCTTAATCCGAGAACAGCAGCCCTCTGAGCCGCCACTATTGCCAACAGGAATGTGAATTGATAAAATTAAGGGGAAAATGTCCATAAAATGTAAAAATAATCAACGAAAAGGGTGAAGATTTTAATTTTCAATAAAGTGAGGATCCTACAACGGATGAACAGATAGTAATGAATGCTACAACATTATAAAGTTTACTACATAACAGTGGAGTCATTTCCAAAATTTTAAAAGAATTTTTTTCTGAAAGAACATGCTTAAAAACATAGGATCTGACAATTTTTTAAATAATTTATTTAAGTTTAATATTAAAAAAAAATTACTTAAATCGTTGCGCTTTCATTGTTTACACTTCTACCGTGTGACATCACAAATGATGAAATGCCATTCAATGTTGCCATTCACAGAACAAAATATTTAATTCGCATCTTTACTCACGTGTATTGGCAACGATATGGTTGATAGCAAGCGTGGAGCGCAATTTTAATTCGCTGCTTCATTATCATAACGTGGAAACGTAATAGAAAGATGCGCGAAATTGCATCATTTGTGACGTCATAAAGACCACGCCTTGTTTGAAAAATCGGACATTTTAAAATACTAATTTAAAAAAAAACTGTTGGGAAAATAAAAGTATTTTCTGGGTCCATGTACTTTTTTTTTGCTCATTCTATCCATTTCAATGACTGGAAGTAGTACTTTTGACTGAAGGAAACCACCCCATTATTTATTTTCTTTTTGCTTTTGCCTATATAATACTAGTTCAATTATTTAGGGTTTTATTATGTTCGTGTTTAGGAGAAGCATAACTCCCGCACAAAAACTGTGTTATACCCTGAACTTACGGGTGACACACCGCAGTGTAAGGGTTTAGACAAAAATTCTTTGAAAATATTATTGTTCTTTTTATAATTCTAGTATATTTGGTGTACATTTATTATTAAATAACACAGCAAGGTTTATTCTATTTTATGTGCAACAAGGGATTTTTTACACGGTTGCAAAAAATGCAGCTTTTATAATTTAGGGAAAAATAGCCTGGCCCAAAAATCGTTTGAGAACTATTGAAAAGATTTAAATGGCTCTAGGAAAAATCTAGTCATTAGTGGGAAATTATTTGCAAAAGCAACAAATAAGGGACGAAAAAATCCTAATGCGTAGAAAACCCCCTAAAAAATCAGAAAATGTTGATGGGTGCTTATTGTTAACTACTTATTACCAAAAATCAATAAATATTTGTTTCAAGGCATTCTTTAAGAAACATTCGATAAAGTATTCCGGAAAATAGATTTATTTTACTAAATATTCAATAAACCACACTTTGAATCAAAAAGGGAAGTAATACAACTATAGAAAATCCATTCATTCCAAGCAATGTAATCTGGCGTTTTAAGAATCAGTATTGCTTGATCAATGTAAACTTCACAATTCCTAGGAGCTTTCACACAAAGCTCCGAGCCAATAATCAAGATATGCTGATTCGAATGCGCTTTGCGTCAAAATGAGTTCTAAACATCCTTGAAAGTTATCTTGACTGAATCCTAGTGCACACAAATCGGAATCATCTCACCTTTCTGCTTTATGCCCCTAATATGCAAAGCACTTTGGGGGAAAGTTTTAATCGCGAAGAACATCATTAACGCGAAATGTGAGAGCTGTGTCTATGATTACGTCAGTAATTAGTAATGCATTTTACTTGAGGTTGCGAAATATGGCGAGAATACTAAGGTAAGGTTAAGCGGAGTAGAACTTGAAAATGAAGCATGTTACTGCTCTGATTTGGATGGAAGCTGCAAATTTGTTCAAGTGTAACTGGTTCCTTCCTGGAGGTGGTTTAGTTCGCGAAGATTTGTTAAACCCTACACATAAATGAAGATTTCTGAAAATCATTAGGACTGCATTATGGATGCTTGTGACTCTCAGACACAATTATGAACATCAGCAGCGTAAAAGCGCTAAAAATGCATTAAGTGTATATTAATATTAAGAGCTGATTTTGATTATCATTTTGTTAATACTCATACACACATAGAGTATATTGTTCTTTATATATTTGTTACTATATGTTGTGTAATTTATGTAGATCAGATACCATAAATGCTGGAACAAGGTTTATTGATTTTTTTTTCTTTTTAGAAATATCTCAGTGCTGGTGTTTGTCACCGCCAGGTATGTTTTAGTTTGTGTTTATTTATTCAAGTTCATCATGTATTTCAACTTTTTGAACTTTAAGTGGCAAGTGGCCTCAATGTATTAAACTGTCGGAATTGTGGCAGTTGGTAAGCTTGCACACGAGTGTAATTTCAGATGTTTTTAGTATGTTTTAATATATGTCGTTCTGGTTTTTATTTTTGTCAGTCTTTCGTCTTTGGTTGCTAATATGCATGCGAGTGCAAAAGTCTAGGACATTGCGTAAATACCTCAAATGTACAAAGTGGAGTTTTAAACAATAAATGTATAGCCATTGATCTACACAAATTATAAATACGAGGGGAAGTTAGATGATAGTATCCGAACTTTTTTTGTGTGTGTTAAAGGCTGACGGATATGATTCAAATGCTATTGTATGAGCTGCTTTTGTACCTCTGTGCGCATGCTTAAGTTTCTTCCCGTCTGTCCATAGCATCAGTCGCTGGCAAACAAAGTTTGACTCACGTAGTGCATAGCGCTCTCGCCAGGTTTTTTAATTTCAAAAAAAAAAAAAAAAATCTGATTTATTAAGTGTCCAACACTTAAACCAAAATGTTTAAAAAGGGAATTACTTCATTTTTTAATGCACAAAGTACATATACCCTTTGCTAACTCTGTATAGGATTTTCAGTAAGTTACCGCCCTACAGCCAGGGCTACGGCAGACATACATGAAATCAACTCAGTCATTCCAGCCGAGTACTACAGTCATGCTTTTTAGCACTCATCAGCCCAGCATAGGAACAGACTGAGCTGCAGGTGGAGTAATTCTACTGAAAGTACCATGCCTTGCCTTCAATCTTCGAGTTCAACCGAGCCATTGGTTTGGTCACTCGTCTGGTCAATGTTAATTCTACATTAGCTACCAGTTTGTTTGGCACTCTTGGCTTCCTTAAGAGTTTTTCCAACTCCAGCTCAATCACTTTCCTATGCGGGTTGATGAGTGCTAATAAGCACGAAACTCCTGCAGTCCTCGGCTGGAATGACTGAGCTGGCGGTGTGTTTCATGTATTTCTGTATAGTATGTTAGGTTTATGTTGTTTAAATACTTGATACACGCTAATATGTTGCTGTCTAATGCCCCAAGCCCAGTAAATAAACCTCTTAATCACGTAATGACTCATTAAGTAGAGTAAAACGTATTAAGAGCAATTATTTCAATTATGTGACATTTACGTTAAATGACGCGGAAAAACAAGACGATAATGGCCAGTTATCGCTCAATTGTAAGAGTTTGAGGTAAGAGATATAACGGAAGTTCAAACACTAAACGATTCAGTCAAAGAGGAATGCACGTGTTCTATATATACAATTTCGAACCTTATTTCCTATTTACAAAAAGATGAAAACTCCGACTATGTAATGCAATGTGATAGAAAATGTTTACTTAGGCCTCTCAGAAATGCAACAATTACTTTACAGGATTTTTCATTCACAATCTCTGTCGTTTAGGACATTTCTTCCCTCACTGTGTCAGAAACTCATCGTTAAATTTCACGAAGGTTTCGTCAGTTTGACGAAACGTATAATAGGAGAGAATTTTTCACGCAGCCATTTCATTAAGAAGGCCTAAGTTTTGTGAGATTTAAAGCTGCATGATAGTGAGTATTCTGACATCCCTAATAGATTGCAGACACAATAACGTAGCATTATAAACATGACATTAGGGTAGCATGACAGAAGTTTTCTTTTGTACAAGAGAAAACAAAATTAACTTCGAGATTTTGAAATGAAGCATTGTTCATCTTGATAATTATAAACGCGCAAATGCATAAAGCACTAAAAATATAAATTACTCGTAATATTTAGGTAAAATATAAACTCATTTTTAGACCTAAAGTAAAAATGTATTGCTTTTCTCTGAAAGCTGGTGTCACAATCGTAATTCTGTACCTCAGAGCCAAACTAACGTAAGTCCAAAAAATTCGATTTTGAGTTCATTAGTGCATTGCATGTAGAGTCCTATTCCGCATCAAGCCATATGAACGTAATTAAAAAAAAATCATTTGTCATTAATTACCAATGTTAAAAGTGCGCACATCCCGTTCTTTGTGTGCACCACGCAAAGGTTTTCCCTCTCTCCTGTAAAATACCGATTCGCAACTCCAATAAACAATAGGGGGCGCTGCAGCCACTGTTTAATGGCCCCCCCGGATGAAAAAGATAAAACAAACAAATTCCGCAAGTTATTGTATAACTTGCTTTGACGCTTAGTGAATGACAGTAATTTTTCATCGTGTTTGCGGGAAGCTTTCTTTGCTATTCTTCTGAAATTACATTACACCACAAACTGTCTGAAGCCCGTAATTTACCCCAAAGAAAGCACGTGGAATGGAATGTTTTACCTTTTCCTTTAGTATTGTTAATCACCGCAAGGTAGCGTATTCGAGCTCTGGAGTTGCGAATTATGTGTCTTACGTTAATCTGGCTCTAAGGTACAGATATAATGATATAATGACGAAAATTTTCCTACAATTTTCCAATCATGTGAGACCTACGTGTCACCAAACCTTTACAGTTATTACAAGGCACATAAAATGTACAGTTCTTTTAGTATAAGGATAGCGTTTGTTTATACTGGCATTTTCATTCAATTGCCATCAACTGTATCCGATTTTGTAATATCCTTCATATTCATACTAAATTCACTGATAAATTAATTGGCTTTCCCACCGTTTCCTACATTTCTCTTAGCATATAATTTATTTCTTTTCGCGATGTAACTTATTCACGAGTTTTTTTCTAGGCATTACTTTTCATAATGAAGTATACTAATGAAAATACAGGAAAATGAATAAGCCTGGGTGGAACGAAGAATGCATGTAATACTTTATGAGTAGATTTAGTTATGTGTAATTACGTTTCCTGTATCTTAATGCAAATAAAATAATGCTTCCTAGTACTTAAAGTAATTATTTATCTTTCTTGGGTTAATAGGTATAGGATCAGGTAATTCTGTAATTCATTTTCCTTGAAGCTGGAGGCTTCTAAGAGATTCTATTCTTTTCTTTCATTATTTAGTTACTGTAGAAATATTTGAAGGTTCTTGGAATTGGTTTTTATAGCGTGTGATCCAAATACTAATGTTTGTGTTGTAACTGTAATGAGAAGTTGTAAAAAAAAAGGTTTTGTTTCTTCGTTGCTTTTTGATTACATTTAGTCTTTCTTTCTTTCTTCTTTTTTTTAAGCTTCATGATGTATCTTACTAACGCAAGTTAACCACCCTATTGCTAAAATTAGCGCTTGTTATTAATTTTTATGATCTAGTATTAATTAATGCTTCATTACACTGGTTAAAACAATGCTAGAATGTAATTTTTATTTTTCCTATAATAGAGTCGTTTAGGGACATCCCGACATCGTAAGGGAAAAAGATGAAAATCTTGTTAATATTAAAGTATTTGATCATTTATTCTTTTGTAAAATATTTACTTAAAAATTTGTATTATAATAAATTTTGATTTGGATTGAAAACTTAGTACAATACTTAGTAGGCATATACTTAGTAGAGGTCTCGCCTTTTGCCGGCTATAACGGCTGCCTCACTTCCTACCGCTGTGACTTGGTGATACACAAAAATGGCAATTTCTGGAGCCACCAAATTGGGTATATGTCACCAAATTAGCTACAACCCGGGTGAAAAGTGAAAATTTTCATGGATTTATCGATTTATATCTCTGGCACTTAATATTTAAATGGCTGAGACAGTGGTATGGCTTCTTCTGAATCTCCAGTGTGTAACTGTACTTGTAGCAGCCTGGGATACATTGACAGTCCGGAGGAGAAAGGGTTATAATGCGATAGACATACGTGCACATACTTTAACAGTATAGATAAATAAGACTATGAAAGCAAAGCAGTCACCTCTACCTTGATCGCGAGGGATCTCAACAAGCGGCATCTACGACTCAGAAGGTATACTATTGCTGATCGAAAGATATACCTTTGCTAATCTTGTGATCTCGACAGGAATCTCGAAAATTCTATAAAATTTCGATCGGATAAAAATATTTAATATATGTATGATCCTACCAGTCAGTTGCTTTGAAACCGAAACATTTATTACCATCATCAATGTTAAGGTTTGCAAACCATGAATTACTTACCCAATTTATTCTTAATATTAATTTTTCGTTCAATCCCTGATTTTTCAGGAGTTTTAATCCACTACGATGGACAACTCTATCTCATTTTTTTATTTTAACCGTGCTCTAAAAAAAAAAACAATAATTAAAATAAAAATAAAAAACGCATCGAAATAAATGCGTTGTACTTGTAAAAAATAAATTTGTTGATTTTTTTTGGGAGGGGGGTAAAAGTAAAGCGACAAGGGTTTTATAATTCCCCCTTTGTGAAAATTAAAAAAAAAAAAGTATACTTTCGAAAAACAAATAATATAATTTCCTCTTTTGCCTCTTAAATAAAAAAAAAACATCTAAAAAAAAAATTAATCGTTTGCATAGTCCTTTCTTTCTGTTAAATAAACCATTCTGAATTTCTTTTTATTTCTTGTTGACAAAAATAAAAATAATTAATTAAACTTTTAGAATGAAAGTAAAAGAAAATTATCAAAAAAAAAAAATAAATAAATAATAATAATAATATCTATAATAAGAACCTGCTGAATCGGAGGAGGAGCCTGAGTCGAACTGATTGGAGGGTACAGGGGTTTCAGACAGAGTTTAGTCGAAGACCATAAAATTGTATGTGTTCGACTCCACAGCTTTGGTAAAAATATCTGTGCTTTGACGTAGTTTCATTTTGATTCTGTCATATTTGTTTGTGGAAGGTGTCAATTGTAAATCTACGAGAGATAGTATTTCAGTTTTTATTATTAAATTGTTTTCTTTTCTTTTTTTTTTTTGAAAATTATGAACAAATTCAGAATCTGCACAGTGTTTCAATATTACGGGACCTTCTTCCGAAGGCGTCAATGTTAAAAATATTTGATTTTTTCAAAAAAATATCCTTAAAATAAATAAATAAATAATGTCTTTTTTATACATCTTTTTTTATCAAGAGCTTTTTCCTACAAAGTTTGTTTGGAAGCATATTCGTCCCTAAGCTCGGAATTAATATTTGCCTTGAATTTCCGTGTAGGCCCTAATATTAAGTTCTTTTGAACTGTTTAAAATTGTACGAACACTTGTTCGAAACAAAGCATGAAAATAAGGCGTCCTTTTTTTTTTTCGATTTTTTTTAAAAATCTTGTTCGAATCCGACTATTTACTCAGAAGTAATGGGGACAGACAGACGACAAACCGACCGACACATATATACCTTACCTGACACCCTACTTTCTAATTTTTATTAATTTTTATTTATTTATTATTATTATTGATTTTTTTGGTTTGCTTTGTTTTCAGTGATATTTTTTAAGCTTCATTCTGCCTTCCTTCATGTTTTTTCTTCTTCTTCTTCTTCTTTTTTTAAAACTTTACTAGAAAGTATGATAAAACGAATAAATAGCTTAGTTCTTGTCATTAATGAATATTTTTTGTCTGCAGCCAATAAATTGCTATTTTTTCGCTCGTTTGTGTATTTCAAACTTAAAGATCCACTCCAGGTACAACTGCTTTATGAATAGCTAATACCTTCTACAAATATACACCTTCAACAAAAGAAGTGTGTTCATTACATTCTCATAAGTAAAATAATACAAGCCGCACTTTTTTTAGTGAATTTAACCCCATGTCTTACTATCCTCTTATAAATTAAATTTTATTCATATTCAATTTTCGGTCGTGTGACGTATTAGAAGAAAAAGAACGAATTTGAAAGATAATAAAAGCCTTTACTAAACATTAATTCAAAGCCTAATGATAAAATGAAAAAAAAAAATGTTTATAAAATCCTAATAATGAAAGAAAAAAAGCGTAAGGGCTAATTAAAGCTCATAACAGGAAACATCCAATTCCTGTTTAAAAAATCCTATTGAATAAGGAAAAAATAAAAGACTGTGAGCCTAATGTTGATCCTCACCATGGGAAAATGAAAGACTGATATCAGATAGTAGTTATTTATTAATATAATAATGCAGCAATCTATGTAGTTATTCAGTGAAAGTAAAATTTTATTTTATATGTTTCAACAAAATATTTTGAGGCACTTCCCGCCCTCAAATGTATACCGATCTTAAGAAGGCTGATGACAAATCTGAAAAATAATTCTTTATAATTTTTCCGTTTTGAAGAAAAATATCTTTTAATGCCACATTATAAATTTATCTACTATCTTAAGACATATGAACCAACTCATTTCAAAATGCGCTTTGAGTGTGCTCTGTTCTGCTATAAAACTACGTTACATTACGAAACTCAGTCAGTGGTTACTTCTAATGATATTCTATGTCGTTAAAGAAACTCCGCGAGAACAGCAACGTGACCATCCCCTTAATTACAACATCGAAGTGAGAAATTCGGTTACACAAAGTCGGAACATGGAGGGATTATTAAGCAACGCTTCTGGTGCAAAATATCATACGAGTTGGTAAAGTTATGTCACACATTGCATCATTTCATTTCAGATTTTATATCAAATGATTGAATTTATGTGAACGGTAAAACAAGAAATATTTTTTAAAAAAAATACTTGAAAATGTATAAAAATTTAGAATTTAAATTTTATTGCATTACATCGGATTAACAGAATTATGAAAAAAATAAAATAAAATAAAATAAACGAACAAATAAATAAATAAATGAAAAACCCTTGTAAAGATAGCACTAAACTTAAAAAAAAAAAACATAGATAACATTGTACTGCATTTAAAAATTGTTATTTTTTACACTATTTGCTTCTGATTAAAAATTTAAAAGCTAAAATATTTGTTTTTTGAAATTATAAAGGGGGATTAATTCTACCTTGGCGCGAACTAGCGCTCAACTTCGAGTGATTTTTATATTCTTAAAAATGAATGAATTTTTCAGTTTATTTTACATGATCATTTGTTTTAATGGCTTTGTACTATAAACAAGCATTGTACAGATAAGTATCGCTTTTGTGCTCCCTTGCTTAAGTCAGTAGGGGAGACCGGGGTTAGTTGTTACATTTTTTTAAAATATTTTTTACGCTAAACTATTTCAAGTATTTACATGTGTGAAACTTTGAAATGCATCTAGATTGTTTAACATTCATAACATATTTAAAAAAAAATGATTAGAAGCCACTACTCCAAATTATTTCAACTCTTTTGAATATATGAATATTGTAACAACTTACCCCACCACGGGGCATGTTGTTACACTATATGGGGTAGTTGTTACATGAGATATATATAAGTAATAAAATGAATCTTACAAATTTTGTGGTTTATTCTGTTACAATTTTAATATATTCTTAACCACGTTAAAAATCAAAAACTTTTTGGCTTTACAGAATTACTACATTAATGACTTATTCTGATAAACTATCATCATCATAATCATTGTTCGCGCAAATAAGAATTTTTACAAGCATATAATTTATCAAAATAAGCACATCGGTCATGTGTCCATTCGTCACAATTACGACATTGAAGGAATTATGTTGGTTTTTTGGATTCTGAGTACGGTTTAGCGCACTCTATTCAGAACGAATCTTTATCATCTAATTCCGAAGGACTCACTGTTTGGACGCACCTTTTTGCACTTTTTTTTGTCTTTGTATCTGTTGCTTTCTTCTCTGTTAGAGACAATTTCTTTTTCACAGAATTTTGTTTCGCAGCTTCGGTTTGCAAAACATTGGTATCTGATAAAATGGCACTGACCTATGGTTTCCGCTTGGGGATAGTCTTCACTTCTGTACTGTCTGCAGCGTTGGAGAAAAACCTACATTCAAATACTACATTATTATTATCAATGTTGTAATTATTGTTATTTATTCAACCATACATATTCATAATAAATTAAATCATAGAATATAAATTACTTTTAAATTAAAAAAAACCACCTTCAAAAAATACCCAGGAACTAAAAAGCAAAAAATAACTGATTACACTTACATTCTATTTCCTACCTAAACATAGAAATGAAATTTATTTTACAATTCCAGTACAAAAATCAACTAAACTAAACACCGAATTATAAAATAAACACTCATTTAAATTACTATACGATGAATTATTTTAAATACCTAATTAATTATATACGATCTCTTAATTTTTAACAACCTTTTGATGTCGGGGCCTCCTATAAACAACTACATAACGTAACTGAGAACCCACCGAATAATGAATTAAACACTAATTTAACTATACGCGAAATTAGTCTTTAAAATTAAACCTACTCAGTTACGTTAGGTAGTAGTTTATAGGAGGCCCCGACTTCAAAAGGTTATTAAAAATTAAGAGATCGTATATATTTAGTTAGGTATTTAAAATAATTCATCGTATAGTAATTTAAATCAGTGTTTATTTTATAATTCGTTGTTTAGTTGATTTTTCTACTGGAATTGTAAAATAAATTTCATTTCTATGTTTGGGTAGGAAATAGAATGTAAGTTCAATCAGTTATTTTTTGCTTTTTAGTTCCTGAGTATTTTTTGAAGGCGTTTTTTTTTAAATTTAAAAGTAATTTATTTTTTGCTTTTTAGTGGTGTAAATAACACGGCGAGCGTCTTGGAGACGTCCGATGACTGTGAAGAAAAGCTTTTTCAAATGCGTAACTATGTACAAAAAAAATGGTCTTCACCATTTGTTCAACTTTATCAAAGATTGCTTTCCGAAAGCAAATGCACGAGTCACTAAAAAAAAAAAAACGAAATCGCTTTAAATTTAAATTTGTAAAATTGTAAAGTTTAGAGTTGTAATATTGTAAATTGTAATTTATGTTTCGCAATTAGTGTCATGTAACTCGTGATAAAATGCGCAGGTTTCTTCACATGGCCCCACTATAGATGAAGATTAAAAATTCCACTAGAATGAATTTTATGTTTGCTTCCGAGAATCCTTAATTCAAAATTTTCATTATCATTACTCTTAATAATATATATTTTTAGTACTTTCATTAACTATAGGTAAAGAAAGTATAAACCTTTGTTTTATGGTCTTTGTTTATCAATGGGTTTTATATTTAATCGTTTGTGAGGGAAATTGCATGAAATTTATTGTTTTACCCTTAACTTTTCCCTAAAGAACAAATAGGGTAAATCAAGGATTTGGAACCTAAGTTAGACCACCCCTTAACAAAACCACCACCAAACAAAAAAAAAAAAAGGCTTAAAAACCGGTTCACTAATTGAGACGATATACAAAGTTAATAAAGTACAAATCGATTTAAATGCGAGTATGATATTTGAAGAGTTCCCTCAATTTCATCAAACTTGAACTTGATTAATATTAGACTGCCGAGGAACTGTGCTGTTTCAAACAAAAAAAGACTTTTCCTTATCATTACAGGCAGGGGCGTGCACAGAAATTTTGGAGCCCATCACAAATGACTTTTCCGGGCTCCTCTCCATATTGTTTACCCCTATATTTCACCGTTAGTTACAAAAATATTGGGCTCTCTCCCGGCTCAGGCCCGGGCCAACAGGTGTCCCTCCCCCCTCCCTGTGCACGCCCCTGGGTACAGGTGTCTTCGAGTATTTATGGAACATTGTACAAAGGAAAAACAAATCCGACAAGTTCAGAACCTCCTCCTTTTTTGAGGCCTGATAATTATTATAACCCTAATTTCAAATTGAACTGGCGGCATCGTGAAATAGTAAATCCAGAATATTGGTCAAACTTCAGAAATCATTCACAGTTATAATTTATATTATTAAAGAATATAAATTAAATCGCGGGGGAGGAGTGTTCCGTATTCAATTCCCCCTCAATTGAACACTAAATATATTTAAAAATTGGAATATTAAATAAAGAACTTTATATTTTAGTGCCTAAATAAAGTTATTTATTAGTAAATAAAATATTAAGGTAATTGATTCAACTATTAAAGTAGCAAAATATATTTAGTTTACTGCTTTGCTACGCAGTAATAAATACATTAGTAACACCTATAGTAAAAAATTACCATGCGGCGCAGCGTTGAGAAAATTAAGCATCCATGTGCCGCGAGAATTAAATATCGTTCAAGAGAAAGCCAAAAGCTTAGGTGGGTCATTCTCACAGAAAAGGTACAAATAGGCCAAAAAAATTCTTTTAACAAAACCAAGTAAAAAAATAATAAAAATTGCATAAATGGTTTTCGTTGTTTATAAATTATGCCCCAATAGTAGTGGTTAAGTTTTCTATTTTATTTTTAAAAAGATTTCAAATATTTTAAATCCCACCTCGTTCACGGAGGGGATACAATAGTCAACGGAGGATATTTTTTATGAAAGAAAGTGTCAATAAAGGTTGTTATGAAAGTAAACATGCGTTTTAAAGCTATATGAACTATTATGTGACTCTCACTTAACATTAACAAATTAAAATATGGAGGCTTTTGAAATAAAGACTCAGGACCTCGCTCTTTATGAATATCCTATTTTATTGAAAAAAAATCAACATTCTAGCACTTGTAACAAAATCAATAAAGTGCAACCTAATTTAGTTGGAAAAGAAAATATCGAAAGTATATTCTTAGTTGCATTGATGAGTAAAAAAAAAACCTAAAAAATCAAAAGATATTTTTTTTTTAATTCAAAAAAAAAAAAATCATTTTCTTTTTTTTGAAGAACTTGCCAAAGGCCGATTTAACAAGCTTCGCGGGCCGCTTCTGGCCCGCAGGTTATAGGTTGTGCATCCCTGCTGTACAGCAACATAATCATTGATTTTTGGTTTGCTTCTTATCCTTTCTCGATGAATTAATCCCGAATGGTAATGTTTACATTGATCACCACAACTTAGACAGGTGAGGTATTTTGCTTCCATATTTATTTGGTCTTTTTTAAATACAAGTTCATGAATTTTCATTGTTCTTGGAAACGGTGAAATATGCTTTGGAATTTGTTTATCTACATCACTTATAAAACTTTCTTCAACATTTTTTATTATTACATTCTTACAGTTTTTTTGAAGTACTGAAACTAAAGTTTCACAGTCTGAGATATCTGTTTTCTGGGCAACTAAATTGTCAGCTGTTCTTTTTATTGCTGCTTCAACTCCATCTGGAGCACCATTTCCGTGAGAGCTTATACTATAGTGCCAGTGAATTTCCTCCACAATAAACTGAGAGGATAAATATCCACCTATTAACTGAAACATTGTTTTGTTTTTGTACTGAGCACTGGGACCATCACTGAGAAAATGAATTTTTTTTTAAATCAGGTATAAGAGACTTTAAATTATCTTGGAGTGAAAGCAAATGAGCAGTAACAGCTGATGCATCATGCCTTTCTTTAATATCTTTATGATAATATACAACACAAGTATGTATAGTTACCTGTGGCTTTGAACCACCAAAGTGGGCTGATTGAATTTCTCTGTGATTACAAACTTACATATGTAATTTTCGGAAAAATCAATATGCATTAGGATTTCATTCCTTTTCAAATTTGTTTTTATATCTGAAATCATTTGATATTGGTGTACAATGTTAGATGCATGATTAAAAAATTTGATGATATCAGAAAAAAAATAATTTCACTAATTCTTTTTTTGTACTCTCAATATCCACTAGGGTTCTATGGCAAATTTTTGTTTCACCTTTAATCTTCATAGTAACTTTTTTGTTAACTCATTTTGGAAGTAGCACAGGTTCATCTTGAAAGTCATTTATTTTAATTTATTTTAATTTGCAGGCATCACATTTACGATTTAGGCAAAGTTCTCTCCGAGGATCACAACATGTTGCTTCAAGAACTTGAGATATATTTTTTTCATTTATAATAACAAGACTATGTAGTTTTACTATTAAAAGCTTTATGTTTTCGTGAACTTTGCATAAACATGTCTCCCGATCGGGAACTTTCGGAAATAAGATCCGAAAAGGTCGGAGACGACAAAAAGTTTGATAACTAAGAGTTTGATGTTGTGGGAATTCCTTTATAAACATTTCATGCAAATTATACGCAGTATCATTTAAATAACGCTTTTGTTTTTTTTTTTTTCTTTTCTTCTTGTAATTATTTCTTTTTTCCCTGGGCACAAGCGACTTGCTTTGTCAGATTCTAGAAATTTCTGAACATTTAGCTGTGTTTCTTCTGTGAAATCTCTTTTTGACACTGTTTTGTAAGTTTTATTACCATAATTGCTAATCATTTTGATTGAGGTTATTTTTTTTACCTTATTGAGTATTCGATACTTTTTCATAATTTTACCAGACAAAACTTGTAGCATTGTCTTTTTCACTTTGTGAGATTTTTGACTTTTAAAGTTGGTTTGTATTTGTCTGCCAATAGCTTGAGCAAACAATATTTTTTTAAACACATTGGATTTGCTTTTTCTATCTTTACTATTCACTTCTCTTCGAACTTTTTCTCGTGGTGATTCATTTTTCTTTTCTTCACTTTTCTGAGATCTGGTATATTTTTCAAGTCTAGTATTTATTTTTTTGTTTTTCTCTTCTAATTCCTTTATCTTCTTCTTTAGTTTATAACGGTTTTTTCTTATTGTTTTTTTCCTCTCAAAATTCCAGAATTCTTGTTTTCCTGGCACTGTGTTACTATTATCCAATTGAGAAGAGGTGCTCGGAGGTGTATCTATAATTAATTCTTCAGTTCCTTCCAACTTTCTTCGTTTACGATATTTCCTTGCTTTTTCTTTCCAAAGTTTTCTTATTTTTCTTTTTTCACGTTCATTCATTTCTTGAACACATTTAATTTTCCACTAGCCTTTCTTTGGCAGTAACGTTCTCTCTCTTTTTTCTTACTTTCTTTAAACATAAGAGGATTTTTTTTTAATTTCTGTCTAGTACGTTTCATGATAAGTTTCTTTTGTGCCCTCCTCTTTTGGGTTTGAACGTCTGACTTCTTTTTACTTTTTGGTTTTGCCATTTTTTTCTACTATTAAATGAATATATATATATAGTATATATAAAACATTACAGAAATCATTTAACAGAAAAACTGACAAAATGAACTTCTTTAAGAGTCGAATTTAATTTCTTTTCTATAAAAAATACAAAACAAAATTGCCCTATATTTTGTTTAGCAAACTGAAATTTATTATGATTTTTTCTAAGGCTTTGTCTCTTCCGTAGACCACGTCATCTCCTCCGTGGACATGCCACGTCCACGGAGGGGAAGTCCACGGAGGAGACAAAAGTAAGCTTTAGAATTTTTTAGAGTTTTGATTTTAAGGTTAAAAAAATGGAATGCTTCTTTTTATCAAATATACTACTTTTGCTATCTAAAAATGATGTTTCAAATACAAAACAGTTTTATTTTACCTTTTGTATGATGACCACGGAGAATACACTAAGAACTTTGCCAAACCAGATTTAGACACAACAATCCAACACGTATACAAGAGAACTAAAGTTGATCACTAGAAAACAAAATGGCTAAGTATCCTACCATTTACCTTATATGGACTTGATTTTTGCTGCCCTCTATTATGTATTTATTAAGTTATTTTAAGTGTCCACGGAGGGAGACTTCAATCATAGGGACAAAGTTTATGAGTCATTTTCTTTATAAATACAATTTATTATTATTTTTTAATTTTATTTTAAAAACATCTTAGAACTCTTAGCTATTTAATACAATCAAAGATATTTAAAACCAATTTAAACAGTTTGAGACCAATTACAAATTGCTTTGTCTCACAGACTTAGGGACGTCCACGGAGGGGATTTTAAAGCAACATTTATTAAAAAATAAAACTGAAATATTAAATTTATTTAATTGTCATGCATAAAATTAATTAGTTCAAAACTTAACTAAAACACATGAAAAAAATATTAAGGAATACACTGAAGTTTTTATTATTTATTACTAAGGGACGTTTTGTGAGAATGACCCAGGTGTAAAAATACACCGATCGCAGCAACACCACGTGATCATGACGTATAAAATTTAAAGTTTCTTGGATTTCTCCGGGACCCCTTATCAGATCCAGACCAAATTACAATGGGACCATCTGGGAAGTATACCCTTCCAAACAAAAAATAAATAAATAAATAAATAAATAAAAAATTCAAATCGGTCCAGAAGTGTTGGAATAATTCGAAAACGCGCATAAAAAGCCGCAATACGAAATCATAACCTCCTTTTTTGAAGTCGGTTAAAAATAGATCAGAATTATAATTATTATAACTATTAATAACGCCATCCAACTGCAGTATTCTACATGAATTAAATTATGCAATGAAACAGATCAGAAATACTACTTACCACCATTTTGCATCTTGCAGCAGAATATCTGTATTGTCATGAAATTTGTTTCATATTGGTCGGCTGTCTTTCGTAATAAACTACCTGGCATTACTTCTTTATCCACCTTCAGGTATATTTCTTTAGGTGTTTTGCCCCTGTCCGTCTTGTTTTTATAGTCCTCCACCATATCACCTTTAAAAAGAAAAAATAATATTAAATTAAAACTTGCATGGGGAAAGTTGTTACTTGTAGCAACTAACCTCAATAAAACTGTAACAATTTGCCCCACATGACGCCAGTTCAAATCTTGGCACATATTACTAATATTTTATCTTGATACAAGCCTGTGTTAGCTTTTACCTGAAAATGTAGGCTTTCACGTGGTATAGAAATCAATTCGTTATCGGCAACGGCTTCGTCACAAATAGAAAAATAACAGCGGGAAAGAAATTACTTCCAGACTCAAAAAACCGTTTTTCTTGAGCACTCTCCCTGCTACTGAGGGCAAGCACTCCAGTGACCGTCAGGGAATGCAGATGGGTGAGTGCTATCATCAAGTGCAAGGAAAGTCAGTCTCTTCGGGCGGTTAATTTTTAAATTTGAATGTAACAACTTTCCCCGTGCAACAACTAACCCTGATCTCCCCCACATTTTATCTTAAAGCGACAACAGGAAGTCGAATTTTCAAGTTAGCGTGGAAACTAAATTTAAACCTTTTATCATAAAAAGTAAAAAAAAGTCCATGAAGAAAAAGAGCCAATTTGAATAATAATGATAGCAAAAATTAATCATACAGTGAAACTTAAGTAAATCGAAACGCGAATAACCCAACTCCCCGTGTAACTCGACATTTATTCTTTTTATAGTTGGCAAAATGAAAATTTCAATGAACGAAAACCTCTTGAAACACTTGAAACACCTTTGCGGGAACCACTATAAGTCGACATTCAATTGCTATTCTAGCCCAATTTTTGCTACCAACATTTTTTCATATTGACTTTTTCATTCAGAATTTTATGCTGCGGCTTCTTGGTCAGGAAATACTTTTCCGGAAAGCTCTTTATTCTATTTTTTATCCAGGAAGTCAGCCCCACTCTGCAGTTAGTGCAATTCTAAAAGGCTAGGAAAGGGGATAGGATAAATGTACCCACGGGAACTCTCCAGAGAAAGAAGACACCAAGACGTTTTTCAAACAAGTGTAAACAAGACTTTTTATCCTTAACAGACCTGACAGATAAGAAGCTTTTATCTTTTTTCAAAAATTATGGATTTATTCCTCTTGAGGTATTCAAATAATATTTTTTATTTTATTATATTTCTCAAACAAGAGAACGAAAAGAAAATTCACTTTCTGGAATTAAATTTCATTGTGTGAATGTTAGACCTTAGTGAGTAAGTGACACAGAAACTCTACAGGGTGCAGCAAAAACGCTCAAGAAAGCAATTCTTCGTGTAACTTTATTGGAAATAAATAAATTATCGAAACACGCTAAATAATAGAAAGAGTATCTTCAGTAATAAATAAATTTATTTTTCTTCAAAGGCACCCTTTTGTAGCGAGGCAGAAGCGAAACCGCTTTTTGAGAAATACAACCGTGGGCCACAAGTAACCTTCAATGTATCCTATTCACATCAATGAAATTGTTTTAGAGATCTCCTAGTTTTTTTGTGGTTTTGGGCACATCCAAAAACTCTAAAATAGACCATACACTGCCGCCCATGGGATTGAGGTGTAGCGAGTAAGGTGTTTACTCTGAAGATGATGTCAAGCCAGGAAAATGCTCCTCGCACCACTCTTGTGTTTATTATGGACCATGTGAGCTGGTGCGGAGTCTCGTTGAAACGCCCTGTCTACATGACCGTAGTGCTTATTTGCCCACGGAAGTACAAAAGCTTCTAAAATGTCCCGCTAGTACACTTTTTGATTCATTTTTACGCCCTCACCCACAAAACCAAGAGAAATTTTCCTGCTTGCTCAAATTGAGCCAAAGACCAAGACTGACATCGGATTTCGGCAATGTTTATCATTTGCTAAAATGCTTGAAGTGTCTACAGACCAAATCCCTGTCGTTCTATGATTTATGAACTGGTTTAACGGTAAGAAGCTGCTTATCACAGAAAGGTCTCTCCCAGGGCTGACTTGCGGCACGTCTCAAATGTATTTGGCACCTTCAGAGCCTCTTGAGTTAGTTTCAGTGAAAGGCTGAACTTTTTGGAAGTTGTAAAGCTATCCCCTGAGCTCTTATTTAGAGATCGACCTACCTCATGGAATCCCGAGGATTTCATCGAACTCGCTTTTTGATGACCTTGCGATTAATGTTGTTTGTTTGTACACAACTCCCTGTACGTTTTTGTATACTTTCTAAAAGTCGACTGTCATTTCCAAGCTCCTTGAAAACAACTTTAAAACAGCCGATTTTTTTCTTGATATTGTGAAAAAGTCAAAAACAATACATAAAATAGGAGAATCATGTTCCAATTGAAATGAGAAAAAAAAAGAAAATACACACTCATTGAAAATATACTAGTTTAGTTCTACGATACAATAATGCAAACTTTTTCCACATTTTCTGCCACATCCTATATATAGAAATTAAAATTATGGCACCTCAGTAAGTTGGCATCCGCTTAAGTCAACATGTTTTCATCTTTATCTAGGGTATCGAGTTATCCAATCCAGGTTCCACTGTAACAAGTCCCATTTTTGAAACGACCGCTATTTAACTAAAGTGTTTTAAGTTTAAAAGATAGATCATTACTTATATTGAGCAGAGAGTCAACCAAAGAGGAAAACTAAGGAATTTAAATATATATAAAAAAAAGAAAAACTTTTAATTTAAAAAAACTAAATAAATGTAAACTAGAAATGCCATTACTAACCTAAGATAGATCAATAACACCAGTATTTTAAAGTTTATCTAACGGCTTAGAAGCGATGTATCAAACACACACACACACAATGCACATATTTTAGTTCGATGGGATCAAATTATAATGACATAGCTATTTTTCCTACATTTAATTTAAACGCATCTTTTTTCCATAATACTGTGAACAATATGTTAACTTTTCAAAAGTTTTTCCTGGCTGAAAATATATAAACAAAATATTAATTGTTGTTGTCTCACTATTCTTCCTCTCTCACAGTAACCACTATTCCCCTACTGCTGAATCTATTACTGTACTCAATAATTTAGTAAATGTATATTAAAAAAAGTTTGGTTTGTAAACTCATGTTCTTTTAAGATTTTGTGTTCATATATATTTAATTGACTTCCGTGAGTGAAATAACAGATAGAATACATACTCCAAGGATATACTGCAAGCTAATCTTTTATGACGCCAGAAATCTAAAGAATTACGTTATTTTTCTCAAAAGAAACATAAAAATATCACTTTCAGGGCACGTATGCAATTTTACTTTGCACTCTTCTTCAATAATTCTGGATTAAAGTTCCTTTTACCCTCATAAACAAAAGTTTCAGATGCAAGCTTCATAAAATATATCATCACTTAGTTGTATGGAGGGAACTTTGACCGTTTTAGAATAGCAGCGTTATGATCCCAAAAGTATATAAACCTGAGAGTAGAGGCAGTTCCCCGAAGTTTAGCTTTCTTGCTGCTATTTTCGAAGCTTTTCCAGACAAACAAAGAGATAAAAAGAACCCTAAATTATCTTTGTACCAGAAATGCTTTCTGATGTATTTTACTATCATAATATGATGTGTATATATATTGTGCGCTTGAGTTCTTTATTAAGACCAAGATCTTATTTCAGGAAATATAGTTTATGTGTATGTGTGAATGTATAGATAGCTAAATATAACAGGGAACTTCTACCCCTGCTCGCATACAATCGGCAATCCCCGGAACTTCTGATACTTCGTTGCTCTAGCTCATTGGTCACTAAAGTTTTTAGTCTTGCCCCTTCTCAACCCTCTAGATACAGATATCACAAAACTGGAGAGATGATTTTTATGTTAATCAACAGATTTTGAACAAAAGTATCTTACACATAAGTAATGAATTTAAATGCATGGCTGTTAGCATTACCCGAGAACATCATGTGGTGGTCGCCATTTGTCGTTTCTATGCTTGATTCTTAAGAAGTCTCATTGGCACGAGCATTTCGTCTTCTATGAACATCTTGAAAATATTTTAAATCGCGAGTAAAATTCATTTTGAAAAAAAACAATACTACAAAAAGAAAAAAAAAATTGTGAAACAAATAATCTTACATTTATACGTTTCTATCCGCCTGGGGCGAATACAAGGGGACTGTCATGGGGGTAATTATTCCGCCCTCCCTTAAACATCGGCACCGTCATTCCTCCTCATTGTATTCAAATACTTTATGAGTAAAATATAAAAGTGCAGATTATTGCAGTAATCTTTTCAGTTAATTAATTAATTTTAGGAGTAAATGTTTGGAATACTACTTCCTTTCATTGCTTTTGAAATTAATTAGTTATGTTTGTGCCCTACTAGATGCCTTATTCACTGGCCGATTTGGCGTTTTTTTTTCTTTTTTTCTTTTCTTTTTTTTTTTGACACCCAAGTAGTTTTAGAAGTTTTTTCGTACCCAACGCACTATATATCTCAGCATGACCCCCCTCCCCCCATTTCTACCCTGATTAAGCCTCGTTCAATTGGTCATTTTTTAAACAATTTTTTGAAAATAAGAGAAATACATAATTTATGAAGGAGGCATTTACCTCTTGAAAATGAAATACGTCACCTAGTATTTAAAGTTTAGTTTATAGCTAGTAAGCCTCATAATAAAACAAAGCGTCAGTTTTTTCGGTTATTTCTATTTTTAAATTTGAAAGCGCTATACGTCCAGTGACATCAGCTAGATCTAACACGTGACATTTTTAGCTGCAATCATTGGTCAATTCGCAAGCGTTGCCATTCGATTAGTTGCAATGACATTTTTTTTTAGTTTCCTTGAACCGGTTTTATATTGTAGATTACGCTGCAAAATCTCCCCAGAAATATCTTAAAGTTGTTCAATATTTTCAAGCCACATTGTGCACAAAATCTGACACTTTAAAGGTTTGTCCATGTTTTTACGTTCTGTTGGAAACAGACTTTCAAAAAAATTACAGTTTTAGCTTAAAAAAAGAAAAAATCCGGAAATTTAGAGATCGAAATAAAACTTTTAAAATTATATCATCGATCTCCAAAATTGTAATGGAAGAAACTTGTAGATGATATTATTGCTCACACTTTTCTTTTATCTCAAAATGTCGCTCCGCAAAATCAATGCAAAAAAGCCGTAAGCTGACGTCACAATGTCATAAAAGTGTAGGAAAAACTAAATCAGGTGGAAAAAAAAAAGAAGTTTGAATATACATGACAGAAAATAAGTTACGATCGATGCCATATCTTATAAGGCCCGTAAGATGTGCGGAGGAGTAAATGCTTTTAGAAATGTACTTTCAATGTTTTGCGACACGTTTGCTTTGAATATTTTATAAAGATATTTTCTAAAATATTCCATTTTTCAGCGCTTGGAAAAAATATTCGTATGTATTATCTTTTATTATATTTGATTTTTCACTGCTGGTTTTAAGAGTTTATATTGCTAGTTCTATTTCCATTTATATTTAATTTTTTCCCGATAAAATGAAATATGTTCTTTTTTATCCATTTGATAAGGCGCGCAAAAATAATTTTGTGCGTTTTTTTTTTTGAGTTGAAACAATAGCATTCAACTCATAGATGCGGTTTTTCTGTTTTACAGATTTGTTAACGTCTAATGAACAAGTAATGTGTATTAAGCAGTAAGTTACCACCTCTAAGCCAGGGCTAAGGCCAGAACTACATGTAGTGCACTGACAGGCAGTTCATCACATCCTAAGACTGCAGTTCAGTCCTTATTGGGACTCCTCAGTCCTTCAGTCTGGAATAGGGCATAAACAAGCTGGAGGCAGATGTAATATCATTGAATATGAGAGTGCCTTTAATTAGATGACATCTGCTTCCGACTCTGTTACTTCCTATTCCAGACTGATGAGTCTAAACAAGGGTGAAACTGCAGTTTCTGGATGAGATAACCCGACTGTCAGTATATTGCATGTAGTTCTGCCTTAACCATGGCTTCAGGGTGGTAACATATTGTGATAGCTGTTTAATACCCAAGCTTTGCCTTCAATTTACGAGATGAACTGCAACATGTCGACGGACTGTCTTCGGTGAGATACAGGTAAATTTACTGCATCTACCAGTTTGTTGGCACTCTTAGCTTCCATGAGATAACATCTGCGTCGAGCTCAGTCATTCCTATTTATTTCCAACTGATGAGGTCAAACAAGGGCGAAATAGTCTCTGGATGATATAAACGGGCCGTTGGTATTATCTTTTCTTTACTATTAATAAAGCTGAAAGTTTTTCTGTCTGGATCTCTCTCTGTCCGGATGTCTGTCTGTCTGTCTGTTAGGATTTCTGTGACGCGCACTGCGCGTAACCGTTAGGCCGATTTTCATGAAATTTGACATACAATTAGTTTATAGCATGGAGGTGTGCACCTCGAAGCGATTTTTCGAAAATCCGATTTTGTTCTTTTCCTAATCCAATTTTAAGAAAAATTTTCCGAGCAAATAATCACAAAGTGGAAGAGTAAATTACCAAATTAACGTGGAACCGTAATATGGGCAAGCAAATGAACATAGCAAATTGGCGAGTCATTCATCATCCATTACTTGTAAATATACAGGCAGACCAAATGACCTTTAAATTTTCTACTACTGGCAAAACCGTGCGGGTACCACTAGTTGAATATAAAGCAGACGGTATTTCTTTGTTCCTTTCTTTGTATCCGATGGCCGGAAGCTCCCTTAGCAAATACAGCTCTGAAACTTGGCACAAAATTTGAACATACTTCGGGGGACTGCACCTCAAAGCCGAAATTCTAAATTTCTAATTAGTTTTTTCTTAATTAAATGTTTTATGTGATTTTTAGCCCTTTTTTATGTTTATTTCGTCACAGATCCCCAACCAATCGCGATAGGAAAATATTTTGTGTACTATAGTGTAGGGAATTTAATTTCAAATATTATGACGAAAAATATTTTAAAGATTGACCGATTTTTGAATTTTTTATGAATTTTTGGAAAAAACCTATATTTTGCGTTTTTTTCCGAGTTGAACTTTTTTTTTCTAGACCCATCCCGCCAAAAGTATGAGAAATGTTTTCTGAAAGTTTAGTATGTAGTAATCAAAACATTTATCTCTCTTCAGACAAAAAAGTTTTCAAAAATACGCGATAACTTTTTTTTATTTTTAAATTTTTTTTTAAATGAAATTTTGAAAAAAACCTTTATTTTTCGCTTTCACCTAGGTATAATTATTTCTAAACCCATCCCACAAAAAGTATGAGAGATTTCTTTCTGAAAATTTAATATGTAGTAGTCAAAACATTTCACCTTTTTCAGGAAAAAAATCAAAAATATGAAATAGCTTTTTTTTACAATTTTTTAAAGCACATCGTATTTCTAGCATTCGGCCACGGGGAAAAAAAAAAACTTTCTTCGTTATCAAATTGTGACGTCATGATAGGGCGTAAAAGTTCCTTCCCAATTGTTGTGACGAATCGAGTGGGGCACGTTTAGGCATAATAAAAATGATACCAAGGAGTAAGTGAGATAGATATTTAAGCAAATTTAAATATATTACTTCTCTTAAAATACTTTCAAAATAAGAAAATCTCAAATAATTAATTAAAGAATATTTTATAGTCCTAAAATCAAAGGACTTATTGCTAATTAAAGACAGAAACTATTTAGTCTTCTAAATCATCACTGTTAGATTTTACTAACAAAAATACAGGATTTCTTTTCGCATACTTGTCAGGGGACTGCGTTTTGACATCTAAGACATGGAACCCTGTCTTGTCCTTTTTTCGATTGGTTGTGTGCTTCCAAACAATAGATGCAATCACAATTTCTACTTCATAAACAGAATCGTTCATTAATTTTCATTTTACATAGTTTACTAACTTTTTCCCTGTCGCAGGTTTTGGTTTTATACTTTTTTCTTTTATGTCTTCTATTTCTGCTTCAATAGAAATTTGTAAATTTTAAAGTAATTTCTCCTTTTTTTTTCTGCCCATACATATACAATTCTCAAAAAAGGATAAAATTCTGATATTTTTTATATATTTATTTGTTTTTAACGAAGTATTATTCCTTCACAATAAGCTTCAAAACGTTTAACACAAAATTAACTCGGCTTGGTAGAAAACAGATTTTCCTATCCGCATGCTAAATCGAAGCTCGACTGATGCTCAAAAACTTGTGAGAATATTTACCAAGGAGCAGCATCAATTTGGTATGACTGTTGGCTTTCCAGTTATAACTCGGTTTTGAAAAAGGGCTCTGCGTAAACGTACCCGATTCGTAAACGTATTCCGGTCTATCCTACTTTTTTTAATTTGGGAATTCTTTCTGTTTTCAATCTCCCATTCCCCGCCGTAAGTTCCGCTGTATCTATTTCACGTTACACATTTGCGTACTTCATTTCATTAAAATAGTAAGTTTTTTTTATTTATTTATTTATTTATTTATTTTTTTTTTTGCAAACATAACGTTTTGCACACTACGGGGAACAAGGAGATAGCTGTTTTTGCGCTATTGTTTTAAATGAATAAAGCGCAGTTTTTTTAATTATCTTTGTTTAGATTAGGAAATGAGCGGGGAGTTTAAAATAAATAGAGACGTAACAAGGTGAATGACAGAAAACGCAACTGGAAATAGGTATAGAAAATACGAAAAAGATAGATATGGATGAATTAATACCCTGCCAAATTTGTTTAAACAGCCGCCGTAGACGGCAAACTTGGCATAAAAACATGGGGGGGGGGGGGGGGTGAATTTTTTTTTATTCTAAAAGACTTAAATTCTAATTTAAATTCTTAGAACGGGCATCGCCGTGCGGGTACTGCTAGTATTGAATCAACTAATGTATAGATTATATTTTTCCAGGCATAATATTTTAACGAATTGATATTTTTGTGATAATTTCAAGAACCCCGTTTGCAGTCATCATTTTGAGTTTTATGTTTTTATTTGACTTTGTTTCTTATTTAACTCAGTTAATTTGAAAACGGTGAATTTGGAATACACAGCTGTGGTATGCAGCCCTGCAGCAGCAAGTGCACGCTGATTGTTATTCCTGTTTTCATCTACTCCAGAAATAGATGTGTGAAAATCTCAGGGAGAAGAGCAGGCACAAATTTTTCCCCCCGAAAGAGGGCAAAATCAGCACATTTGCTTCGTGATGCTCATATAAACTGCAGTCACTTTCAATGCTGCTATATTTTTTATATTCTTTTAGTGCTATCAACTATTTTAAAACCAGAGGCAATAGTAGCATGTTTATGATTGATTAACTCGTTATTTTTGTAGGTAAAATGTTAACACAAAAACACGTGAAAAGAATGAAATGCTACATTTACGTGAAAAAATGGACACTTTTTACTGTGTGTTTGAACTGCATTACCCAAAAAAAACTCAAATGAAGCACTCTTTTCCAGTTAAATTTAAAATTTTGCATAAATTATGAAAAAATGATATTAATAATTATGCTTATCATTCACAAAAAAATCAAGAAAAATATGTAGGTATATAACTCAGATTACTTTTAATAAAAATAATTAATAACTAAACGAAGTAAAAAGAATTATGATAAAGTGGTATTTCTACTATTAAAAGTACTAGTTGTGTAACAAAGAACTTTTTTGCTCCCTGTAAATCTTTCATTTTGTTAAAAACATTTTTATTTGCAACATCAGTAAATAAAATTGGACAGCTCTTATCTAAATACAATTGTTTTTCTAAAAATATTTTCACATTATTTTGAAATAATACGACTAAAGTAAATAAGAATTGTGATTTGGAGCATTATAGATTAGAAAAAAAAAGGAAGAAATCCTTTGTGCTTTCTATAACATCATGACTTAAAAAGATTATTTCCCAATTCAAAACAGATCGTTTATTTTATAAAACCCCACAAGACTTTTATCTTTAAATGTACTTCTTTAAACTCAAGAGAGTTATAAATCTGATTTTCAAAACAAAACTTTTTAGTTGAGACAAATAACGTTAGTTTTATTTTTTATATTCTTTACTATCGGTCTCAGAAGGAAAATTATAGCATTTACCTTTATTATACAGTGATCAATAAACGCATATTATCACTTTGATTTCATTGCTGGAAAAAATATTTTAAATCTTTTGTTTCATAAAACTTTTTTTTTGTTTTTCTTAAAAAAGAAAATGGCATGCAAATAATCAGTTTAAGTAATTTTATTACGTCCATGGCAACTATAGCTCACATTTGTTTCCTAGAAGATGCTACATGAGTATAAATAAAGGCTGTGGGGGCTAGGGCGTCCCAGAAATATTAAAGAGAAAAAATGAAAAATTATATAAAATAAATCAAAAATAATACTTCTGAAAGTCGGTAAGTCTGAAACTAGAATAGCAACGTAGTTATATATAAAAAAACTCTTTAATTTTTAAAGTTGCTTTTAATCCTTGCACGTTATTATTATTATTGTTATTATTCTTTTTTGTAACTTTATATGCAGGTACCGCCCAAAAATTTGAAAAACCTTTTAAACTAGTAAGCAATCGTTACTCGACAAAAGTATTTTTTGAAACTAAACTAGGTTTTTGTTGTTGCGTCTTACAAAATATTAGACATAAAAAAACTATTTTAGAGCTAAGGAAGTTTTCTGATTCCGAGAAGATTACGAAATATTATCACAAGCATTTAAATAGTTGAATTAGCATTCGTAGTGTGAAGATTTACACTTACCGTTTCACGTTGCAGTTAACGTATTTCCGCTTTTAATGTAAATTAGTATACACCTGTGTTAAAGTTAAATAAATTTCTACCTGCTTTCAAAATGAGCACTTACTTAGCAAATATGCCAACTGCTATCCGTTGGGGCTTTCTATGCTTTAAACTTAAGAATTAATCGTACAAAATTTATCTAATTAAAGTGTACTTACCATTTTTAAAATTTTTTAAACTGAAATCTATTTTCAAAGGAAACGCTATTTGTTGTAATTCAACCATTTATTCTTTTTTGCCAGTAAAAGACTTCATATTAAATCAACAGAAACTGATTAATTGCAGCAAATGATGTCCTGTTCTTAATTAGACTGCAATAGAATTTTTGCATTGTTCTGTTGGAAAGTCCTTTTTAATTGAAAAAAAAAACAGAATGCTTTAAAGACGAACGTATATCCAGTTTGATTTTAGTTTTATTTAGTTTTATTATATTATATTAGTATTAGTTTCCTAATTATTATTAAAAGAGTTACTGTAGTAAGGGGGGACGCCTTCCAAATACGTCTTCTAAAGTAAAGAAAAATGATTACTTTAAATAAAACAGAGTTCAATCCTGAAATTGTAAGAAAGGAATTATAATTATAATTATTATTATTATTTTATCCTAATTTTGTACCAGGTGGAGTGTTTAAGCTAGGTGGCTTTGTACCAGATCGAGCATAAAACCGCTCTGTACAGCGGTCGTATGAATAGGCTTTAGAGTAATGTATTTACAGTACGTGTCTTTTACGGAATTTAAGATGTTATTTTATCCGTAAAATATTAATTTATGTTAGTTTTGGTTACAAGGTTTCAGAATGCAATCCTTTAGAAAAATTAAAAGCTTACTCAAATGTTTGAGAATTGATTCAGAAAGTTGGTGAGCACCAAAGTTCTAGAAAACTCTATGGTTCCCAGGTTAAAAACCTCTGCTTCATGTCAATATAGTAAGAAAAGAGCTCCGACAAAAAATCCCGTTAGAATAAAAATATTTACGCATTAAATTTTTCAATTAAAATACAAAAACTTTCTGAGCCTGTGCATATGATTTGAACAATACTGCACTTTTATATAAAGTTTCGCGCTACAGTTTTCTGATTAAAATGCTTTAATCGATTTTTCATGTGTGAATAATATACATGAACCAATTACTGTGCTTCTGTGTTCTTCTTAATACACGATGTCAGCGGCTAATTAGGCCTACCAAATTCGACCATTGGCGTAATTGTACTCCTTTGTCCTTACAACAATGTTTTTTTTTTTTTTTTACAAAGTTCTACATCTTATTTTAAATCTTTTTCAACATCTGATGGAAGTTTGTAAGTAATTGGTTCAGTGTTATAGTAGTACTCCAAGCAGACCTTCTGAACGGATTTACCACTTGACTTACGGTTCTAGTTTGGCCGCTGAAGAAGACATTGTGCGGCTCGCTCAGTTAAAAAGTAAAACATTTCTGGAGCTTATGCCGGAGAAAATTATGAAGAAACATCAACTGTGTGTTAGAAGAACATCCAATGAGTATCAGGGAACTCCAGTCACTAAAGAAATGTTTGACTGAAACAAGAAAGAGGAGAAGAAGGGAAAAAAAATACTTAAACCCTGAAAGAACGAAATAATATTAAAGAAAACGATGTTGGTGGTACTGTCACACACTTGTGAGAGAATAAGATGAATGACGAGACCATATTTAAAATGCGGCAAGTGGTATCATCAGGAATGCGTCAGTTTAACCGTCTGTAACAAAGATAATTTTAAGTGCTCTGACGATTGTTAAAAAAAGAATTTTTTGTCACTTTGAAGATTTTAAGCATGATTAAAGCAAATATATTGTAAAAGATCTCAATTGCCAGTGTTAGAAGCTTATTTTGATTATTTATGAGTGTTAACCATCATTGGCCTCTTTATCCTACCATAGTATAATAAGGCCTAATAACAAGGTTTTTAGAAATGTATTATTTTATGCTTGTTCTCGGAAAAAAAAGTAGTTTCTTACAGTACTTGATCTGTATGTTTAATTAATCTTACAATTTGTTGATTCGGATACATGGACTTTGTAAACCTTATTACCGAAGATACCTTATTTTCTTTACAATATAATCCGTTATTCCATGAATATTTAAACTATGTTATTTTGAGTAAAGAAATGTTGCACTGCAGATACGTATCATTCTTATTTACATTCGAATTATAGTACTTATATTTTATTATTATGACTTTTAAAGCGCTCTCTTCAGTCTTGGTAATGATTTGAAAGCAGTTTATAAAATGACTTTTTAAAGTTTCGGGCTTTTGAACTTTCATTTTATCTAAATCTTTGTCATTACGTTGCTTTGTTTATATGATGTGAACAATTTCTAGAAATAAACTACTAAACTTTCAAACTTTATCGAATTCACAATTGCTTGAAGTGCTCTTTTTATACAATTTTCTTTTGCCATTACTGGAAAACCCACAGTCAAGTAATGTTATGGGAAAATCGGAAAGCGCATTCAGAAAATGAGCATCCTTATTTCGAAATCCATTCTTCGCAAAAGGTTGTTTTGGGAACATCATTTTTCTCTGATGCTTCAATTCCGAATGGATTGCAGTTTCGAGAAGAAAATATCCGTTGTGAACTTCTCGTTCTTTTTACCAACATTTTCGGTGTGAAGATTGTGAAGCTTCAAGTTATGGATTAAAATTGAAAATTTTTGCTGAAAATGTTTTTATTGCTAGATGCTAGACGTAATAACTGAATCGTTTAGTTTGGAAAGGGCACAGGTTTTATTTTGCACCCGTAAAAGTGGTTGTTATGGTGGTACTTTTCTTTAACAAGAAGACCGCATCCCAATCAAACAACTTTACAATTTATATTTACTACGTTCTCATTTAAAGTTCTTAGCCAAAATTTTCATAAGTAGTTTTCGTTTTAATTTGCGTTATCCGTGGTTAAATTAAGTTTCGTTTTGCTACAATCTTGTACGAGTATTATTTTGAAAAAGTTATACAAATGTGGGAAAACATTTTCAAACTATATATCTGAGAATTCATCTCCAGGTATTATGTAAACTGTCTCGCATAGTTTAAAAATTAAGTTATGTAAAGACACAACTTTAGCACACAGAAAATCTATTGGTAAAATGCATTAAATTTAGAAATTATTCCTTTTTTTTCTTATTTGGTTATGAACCTGTTGCACAAGCCGTGCGGTATTTTCCAAACATTTGTGACAATTACCAGCTAAAAACCTTGAAAATTTCAATATATGCTAAATTTTGTAAAATCATACCTTTTTCCTACAGAATTCTTATGCAAAATATCTCAAAAAACCAATAAAACATCAAACTTCTGTCATAAATTACTCTGGCTTGATGTGTAACTCTTATTTTCCTCAGGATTCACGTGCAATTTCTTAGAAGTGAAATTTAGAGACAAATGGCATGATTTATGCATGCATCACTATACCTTGAAGGATTAAACATCCATGCGGCTACCTCAAGACAAAATATTTTGATCAAAGCTCAAAACATAATATTCCAAAATAGTAATATGCTCTTACGTTTTATTTTAGTTTTTTAATTGAGTAAAACAATACTATTGAGTAGAAAGAATATAAATTTCATAATATCATGGAGTAAAACACACCTAACTGCATTAAAAACAATTAAAGAGGAAAATCTCTTAGATTAAAGCTATGAAAAGCTAAAAGCAAAAACTTCTTCATGGAAATAAAAAAAAAGATTTGGAGACAAATGGCAAAAAAGACTCGCTAGGGATGTAAATAGCAGTCCTCACAAAACTGCAACAGTTAATAATACATTAAAAACAATTCGCAAGAAACTTTTTATTTTAGACAGCTTTTCGTTCTTTAAAAAAGAAAAAAAAATCAATGATGCAACAATTAATGAACTATTGCATAGTTGGCTTTTAAATTTTTGTTTAAAAATACTGCTAATTAATAAGTTGAAATTGCATGTGAATCATTTAATACCAGAGAGTGTTCATTTTGGACGTCCTATATCCTTTCAAGTAAAAAGGCACTTAAGGTAACAAAACATATTTTTAAATGAAGGCGTACAAAAATTGACATCTCTCGTTTTGACAGAAAACATATTATTATTTGCTTATACTCAAGGTACAGCCCACCACATATTACTTGCATCGTGATGAAGCCTCCAATGAATTTCAACATGTAATTAGGCTTTCAGGACAGAGATATTTGCCTGAGGAATTCCGATTTCGCGTACCTTTCCAATTTAACCCAAGATGGATTAAAACAGTATTAGTATCGACAACAAGCACTGTTGAGTTAACACATGCATTATCCTATGTTAGCTAATGAGTTTGGCGTCAATGTTAGGTCATGTTGGGAATGCTAATTGACCTGAAACGAAGGACTGCAAAGCCGCGTGGCAGCCGCTGAGATTAACTGCAGAGTTTAGGGAAAGTTTTTGAAAAACATATGTTAGAATAGCCATGCAGGATACCTTGTGCTCTAGTTTTCAATAGTGAATCTAAAATTCTCTAAATTTATTCTCCATAAAATGTTTGACTACATGCGGTAAAACGAGAATACTAACTATTTATCCTTCGTTTTATCTGTATGGCTTCTATATATCTGTACGGCTACGTGTCTGTCAATATATCATAGGTCCATGCTAGAGCTGGGTTCCTGCAAAATTGAATAGAATATTTGCTGAAAAGTTTTGTTCGACGGAAGACATATTTCTAATTAATAAAATTTCGAAATGGTAGTTTAATATCATTTGAATCTAGTTCCCACATTTTATAAACGTTATGTAAACGCAATATTAGTCACTGTTGTGTTCATTATTATTATTAGTTCAATAATCAAATTAATAATAAGTGTAATCAATACATATTTTAATAGTTTTCTGCGAAGCAGTATGAGGAAATTTAATGAGTTACCAAGCTATAGTAATGCACTATCAGTAGGACCCCACGATATATTACAGTACATTTCTGTTGTTTATTTAGTTTTACCGTATTATTGTGCACATTTATGTACCCCCCACGATTAGCATGACTTAATTCACAACCGGAGAAGTGTAGAAGCTTTTTATATTCAGTTATTTTCATACCAAGCCTGATTTTCTCAGTATTATACTAAAATTCTTTAAATGAAAAAAATAAGTACAAAAGGCAGTGAGGCAATTTAAGCCCTAATCTTAAACTTTCACATAGCTTATGCATTTGAAAAGGCAATCTTACTCACATGTACGTCTACTTACATGTGTTAATTGGTTTCTCAATTGGTTCCTAAAATGTAGATCCTAAATTTTGTTGGAGTTTCTTTAATAAAACTGAAGGTTAACTACTAATAGCAAATTGAACCCACGAGTAATAGTACTAACTGGAATTAAACTTTGACAACGTTATAATTTGGGAATGAAAATGGCCATTTAAACTGTTAGACGTTACATTTTAGTAAATTCCAACTGTTACTATTTCTGATTTCTTAATTGAAAATATACTGATAGAAAACAAAAGGAGCAGTTTATTTTGCGTTTCCAGAACGTATGGCCCAAATCAGAAACTGTTCACAAAAGCTTCCTTAAAATGAACCTATCAAATACAGTGGTTAACATAAGTACTATATTCCTAAAGCGATTTTTTAGTATTTTGAGAAAGCTCGTAGAAAGTTCTTCACAAATCCGAAACTATTCCAAGAGGCAGTCTTACACGGTGCTACTCAGGTGCATTAAGCAAAACCGCATCTCAGAAAATTGCAACTTTCCTTAAAGGGGAAGTATCTCTAACGCACTGATTTGGTCGGTAATTGTAGATAAAAAAAACTGCTTTGCTCGTAATTTTTTTTTTAAACAAATGTAAAGTAATCAATCGCATTCTTCTACATTCTTCGTGAAAATGTTAAAGTGGGAGATTTTAATTTGGGCATTAGACTTTTTGCATCGGTAGAATGGGAGGGAAAATTAAACGATCTTTGTGCTAGAATTTGCATTTAAACATTTCCAATAACACATTTCTTCATCAGAAACTGACAGGAATTCGAAGAGACATTGAATAAAATTGCCCCCGGAATTTACTATAGTTTTTACTAAAAACAGTTCAAAATTGGCCAAATAGCGATAAGAACCAGAGACAAGGTGTTTCGTGGTTACAAAGAACCGCTTGCCTGACGCAAAAAGTAAAACCATTGGTGTTTTTGCTTGTAGTAACATACCTAAGCAAATACTGCTAAATATGCATGTTAAGAAGTAGTAATTAAATCTTAAATGTTCAATCCACGATTGATAGCGTCACTCGTAGATAATCCTTTATCCTTTTATACATTTTTATGATATAGTAAACTTCCGATTATTCGCGGAATAGGGTTCAATCGCAAATAATCCGAAAAATAGGTACCAAACCATAAAACCATATCTATTGCATAAACTACCCAAAAAATATTAATAACACTCACATGTACATTTAAATTATCATTAAAAACATTGTTACATTGCATCTACTAACATTGAATATAAAAAAAAATATATGTAAAATCTATAAATAAACAATAACACAATGGTAAGTTAAAAAAAAAAAAAAAAAAGAGTGAAAAGGTCCGCGGATAATCGAAACCGCAGAAAATCCTATCGCCGATAATCGGGAGTTTTCTGTATTTGAAATCGGTAATAAAAGTGCTTAAATTACTGACTCCATGATGCTCATTTGACATTCATATAAGCATGCTCATAGGAATTTGTAAAGCTATAAAAAATAACCCAATTAAATATTAAAAAAACTCTTTATTGAGCTTTTTTTTTTTTAATGTTTCAAAAAAAAAAAAAGATGTCTTGTGTTTACCAAGGTGGAAACCATATTTCACTCCAATCCTTCCATAAAAGCATGTTTTTCAATTTTCAATTATTAAAGTAAATGTAAGTGACAAGATACAGTTTCTTCTTTTCTGCTACAGGGGATTTATTTTATTTTCTTTACACAAATCGTGTGCATTTTTTATCATCATTTTGACAGGTACTTATTTTTTCTGTTCGTTCTAAAAAAACATGTATCTAAAGAAAAACCGTTGAAAGTGAAATTAATTATGTCCTTTTTTAGTAAATGCTTCTCCGTTTGTTTTCAATTATAAATGAGTCTGGGTGTCATTTGCAGGTAAAAACATGTCAAAGTTCTTTAAACATGTATTTTAATATAACTTTTTAAAATTGAAATTTCTAGTAAATGAAACGTGAAGTGAATTTTTAGTTATTGAAATAGAAACATTTAATCTGAGCTTCAAATATTGAATAAAGAAAATAATTATGTAATTTCTCAATATAAACTAAATATTTTTAAACTATTCAAACACTGAAAATAATTTTAAAACGTTTATTCAGTAAAAAAAAATATTTTCTGGACATTAGTTTTTTTTCAATTTATTTTTGTGATAATAAATATGAAGTCCCTTTTGCAAATCCGATTTGCACAAATAAAAATACCAATAAGCACTATATGAATCTCTTAATTGTTCCACAAATCAGAAATTTACTTTAGTGTTTTCCCCATGCATTTTCTTTCAACCTGAACATATCTCAACATAAATAATTTATGCCTGCATGTTTTAAACTTTTCAGTACATTTCAATATGTTCTGAAGTCTGAATTTATCCTGACTGAGTAGAAATAACCTTACTAAGAATTGAAATTGCGCCTATATACAACTACAAGCAATTTTTTTTTTTTTTTTTTGCTATTTTTGTACGATAATTTTATGGAAAAAATAGAGAAAAAGGTCATAATTATGTTTAAAGATTTAATTCAGTAAATTATTTTATTTGTTCATTAAATGTTATTTAAATGTATTGAATGTAAAGGTTCGAAATTAGGAGAGTTTTCATATTTGATCAACTATCTCAAGAACTAGAGGACCGATTTTAATGAAGTTTGGAATGCACATCCATTGATACAATACAAAGAAAATAATCATCCAACATTTAAAACAAACATACGCATGGTCATCACAACACTGATTGGAGTCGGTAGATATAAAACAGCGGGGGCAAAATATATTAAAAAATCGGTTACTAGGGAGTATGGTTCCCTTGAACAGATATTCAGGCCACGCACCGTGATTCCATACTTGAAATGCGGCAATTTATGAGTTCGTGGGAAAGTTGATCCCTCTCCCTCAGCAAGATCGTCAGGCCATTGATGCTTTACTTGGAGGAAGTTTGCGAGTTGCTATGACGCTCCTGAGAGGGTCCCAGACGTGCCCTTTTGGGTTGATGTCTGGAGATCTGCTTATCCAATCCATCCAGCGAATTTCTTTCCCTTCCAGAATTACATCGACCAGAAGAGCTCTATGCAGCATTGCGTTATCGTCACTAAAATAAACTTAGGGCCATTGGTAAAATTTTGGACACTGCATCCCTAAAAAGACAATCATGGAGCTAAAAGATCTAATATTTATACTTCACGGCTGTCACAGAGTCTCTTTCAAAGACATGGAGGGTTGTTGGGTCATCCAACCTGATGCCTTCCCAGTCATCCAACCTGATAAGACCCTTCCCAGACAATCAAGCCTCCCTCACCAAAATTTCAATTTCGCGGATATGGCGGGTAAGTAGTGGGTGCTTGTTTTTATCCATATGAATGTGCGACGAGAATCATTGTTCAAGCTGAACCGTGACTCGTCAATGAGGATAACAGTTGCTCATTGGTCTCAGCTGCAATATCTATGCTCTTTGCACTATGCTATACCGGCTTTTCTGTTAGTACAGTGAGCGAGACGATAACAACATGTCTTCTTGCAAACAATCCTCTCTCGTTAAGCCTCTTGGAAACGGTCGACATTTAGGACCCTGGGGAACCCTACAGGTCCCCAGAGAGCTGTAGCATCCTTGTTACACCTTGCAATAATGGACAAATGACGATCTTCTTTATTCGTCGTGCTTTTGGAACGACCTTACCCAGGCTTTCTCTTGGCAAACACTGTACTGTATCTACATGTTGAACACGACGTTGGGCTTTTAATTAAATTCTCTTGAAATGCGGACTTGTTGTGGAAGAAGTTTCGGGAAGATATTCTACCTGATGGCTATTTGATGCGATGACTACATATATCCTCAGTATAAACTTGAATAACTGTAGTTTCAGTGTGAATTTGATTTTTTAAGGGGGTCCGGGACACAAAAATCGTCAAATTTTGCAGTTCCTTTTTTATCATTTAAAAAATTACTCCGTTTCTTCTGCTTAAAAGGACGTTTGAATCGTGTTTCTATCTTTATAAGAACAAACGATATAATTATTTTTGTTGCCCGCACCTAACTAATGTGTATTGAACTTTAAAACTTTAAACGCGTTTTTCTCCATGATGCAATTTTTCCCGATTTCTTGCATTCAAACACTTATAAGTCAGGAACCAATGAAGATAAAGTAATGAAATTTGGAGCATGTCTTTTTCAAACAATTTACTTTAATTTTTATTCGGCGATTTTGAAAAAAATGTTTACTTCAAAAAATATGATTTTTAAAAAAAAAGTATCTTCGAATTTTTCGAACATTTTCTTCAAATATTTTTCATTTTTTATTGAATCAATATTTTTAAAATCGCCGAATAAAAATTAAAGCTTAGATATTTGTGCATACTTTTTTTAAACAAAATTGAAAATTGACCTACAATATTTTGAGTTATAGCAATTTAAAGCAACCCCATTTAAAAAAAAAATAAATTTAAATAATTTTTTTTTTCATATTTATGTTGTGATTTTGCTTATTAATTAAATGGTGAATCAGAGTAAAAAAATTAAAAACTCTAAAGTATATAATAAAAAAAAATTCAAAATGTGTCCCGGACCCCCTTAAGGTGAAATTGTTAGAACATTTTCAAGAGTGGTTTCTTTTTTGTCCTACTCAACTCCATACGCCATGGATATCAAGCTGTTGTATTTTTTTTTCTGTACTATTGCTTTGCCGCGAAAGAAAAAAAAAGGATTGTTGATAGAAATTTCAACTTTAGCATGGGGTGCTAAGAATACCGTCCCAAATATCACCCCAAACACGCACTACAGTTGACACCTTATTTTTGGATCTGGTTTAAGCGGACAATTCAGAGTAAATAAATAAGTTGTTTCCTAATGATTTTCAAATCAAAAAGCACTTCATTTGAATTTCGTTTTTACTATTTTCGTCCTTTATTGAAATTTTACCTTCATCGCGCAAAAAAAGAATAATTTGGAGAAAAAAAATGTTTGATGGAAATAGTTTTCTATATATGTTAGTCGTATCATCCAATGTACTTTAATATGCCTAAGTATTCGCCACTTATCGTTGCTTTTGTAGTTTGCATTATCTTATTCTTCCGACGCTATCAACAAAAACTGTTTAACTCATTATTGGCGCCGCGAATGTCAGTGATGTATCACTAGTAATGAGTTTTTGATGATGGTTCAAGAAAAAGTTTCGTCTTCTCACGATCAGCGTAAGCAGATTTTCAAGCACATGGAATATGCTAAATAACGTTCACAGAAAGATGCAATATTTTCATAAGTAATAACCAGTAGTTATGATATTTAAAGTGAAGATCAGAAAGTAAGCAAGAGCACATGGACGATTTTAAAAGTTGGGAAAACATTTCACTTATCTTACCGCAGACAGTTTTAATATATGATTTGTATATTTATCCAAGAATAGTAATTGCATTCTGAAATGCACAAAATGATGTTAAAGAGCAGATAATGAAAAATGCTATATTTATTTGAACTCGTAAAAAATTTGTCTGGGAAAGAAAATAGAAATAATTTTTGTCCATTATAGACAAAGTACTAGCCTTAAAACGATCTTTTTATTATTTCGTTTTTTGTAACATGACGTAGCCACCAAAGCATGAATAAACTGCTTATCACCTAAGTCATGGGATAAACATGCTTTTGGTTAAATTAAAACTTGATTTGCACGTCACAGGAATATCTGTAAACATTCCAGAAAACGTGGGGCATGTTTTGTCGCTGTAGGAAAGAGTTTTTTTTCCCGGTTTTAGGTGAAAAAAAAATGCTTTCACAAATTTCTTAGTAATATAGTTCCGTTCGAAAATGATTCCTACTACGAGTATATTATAAAAAATCAATTGATAATGTCACAAATCACAATAACCAATAAAATAGTTGAAACGTAATGACAAAGGAAAGTTAGGATAAATTTCTCAATCGATGTTTAAAAATGCCCAACAAAGCTAAAGTAGTGCAATTGCTATATTTTGCAGCAAATTAAAATAATACTGGTGTAGTACTGCAATATAATCTCGTTGTATCCTGCTTACACACTTGTTTAACACAATTCTTTGAACGTAAAGTTGGTTTGAAAATCAAAACGGCTGGTTGTAAAATGTAATATAAATATGAACTGCATTTATGTGGGACACCCTCATATGTATACAGGTAGTTATCAAAATAATGGAAACACTGAGACAAGTGTGGTGTTGGGAATCGCTAGTCTGCCATAAATGTTCTGTTAATAAAGGTGCCTTCTGACTGTAATCACTCATACTGGTGAATCCAGATTGTGATTGAGTACTGTGGTCACTTTTGCTGCTATTGTTCGCTTTTTAGACATTACAATCCGCTTTAATACTCGTCGATTTCTTCTACTGAGCTTCTTTTCCATCCACTATTTTGCTTTTCCGAGCTTGTCTTACCGTGCTGTGTGTATGCTATCATGACTTTTGTACTATACCTCTAGAAACTTCAAAAAGTTGAAAGTTTCAGTTACACTTGCTCCAGCTAGACGTGCTGCAACAATTTGGCGTCATTTAAAATTTAAAAGGTCCGACATTTCACGTGCTAAAAAAAATGCAAGACTTCCAAAACTTTCATTGAGCCACCATATGCAACCAGAATATGTACATTGTTACTTATAAAAAAACCTGACATTTAGTTTTATTCTTTATTACTTACGAAGTACTGTAAAAAATGTCACCTTTATTTACATGTGTTTCCATTATTTTGATAACTACCTGTAATAGCCAATTCACTGATTAAGTACATCTCCTGACGTCACCAACAACGAAACTCGCATCACGGCATGATAATTTGATAGCATTTTTTTGGCAATGTTTGACATGCAGGGAAATGCTTTATTTTGACAAGGCTAAACTGGATCTATTAAATTAACTGGTAAAACTGTCATTTCATGAGAATAAAGAAACGAAAAAGTGGTCAACAATGAACGCTATCTACTGGAGTATAGAGTTATTTTTACTGGAGTTAAGATTAGAATGGGGTTGTTTACTTCAGTCAAAAGTACACTTTTAGTCACTGAAATTGATAGAATGAGTAAAAAAAATAACATGGACCCAGAAAATACTTTCGTTTTCCCCAACAGTTATTTTTTAATTAATTTTTTAAAATATCCAATTTTGAAAACAAGGCGTGGTCTTTATGACGTCACAAATGATGTCCTTTAGCGCATTTTTCACTGCGTTTCCGCTTAATGATAATCAAGAAGCGAAAATTGCCAATACACGTAAATAAAGATGCGAATTAAATGTTTTGAGCTGTGAATCGCAACACTAAATGACATTTCATCATTTGTGACGTCACACGACAGAAGCGTAAACAATGAAAGCGCGCCGATTTAAGTATTTTTTATTAAAATATTAAACTTAAACAATTTTTTTAAAAAATGGTCAGATCCTATGTTTTTAAGAATGCTCTTTCAGGAAAAAATACTTTTGAAATTTTGGAAACGACGCCATTTCAACTATCAAAATTTCGTCAAACAGTCAGTTGCTTCCTTCATATATAGAAGCAATTTTTACCCGTCATACCGTGACGGGCAATTTTTTATTAAAATAATAAACAAATTAACTAAATGCATATTTCAATGTCCATTCTGTGATGAATTTGTTCATTATGTATGGTAAAATTAATTAATCTAAACGTACGAAATAAGCAATAACTGTATTTCAAGTTGCCGTTAAACTCGATTTTAGCATCAGAGTTAATGAAATGCGACAGAGACACTTACAACATATTTCGTGCTTTGACATAAATAATTGTGTTTTTGCATATCAGTGACTGAAATATGTTTTCAAAAATTCTACTACTACGAAATTCTAGCAAAAAAGGAAGTTGATTTTAGAGAATAAAAAATTAAAAAAAAGATAGAGAATATAAATCTTTACAATCTACTTTAATTTGGGAAGATATAATTAGAAAATTCTGCTAAACCTACAAGTGAATTATGTCTTTGTAACACTAATGAGATTTCGTTTCGAGATATAAAATGTAATTTGAAACAAAATATCTTATACTTATTAATCTTTCGAGTAGTTTTCACTTCCTAATATGATTCAAAATATGTTTGGTGGGTGTAAAAATTAGTTTTACTATTTGAAAAAAAAAGAAAAAAAAACGAATAATAAGAACGTATTAAAGAAGATAAATTAGATTTATGCTTAAAGCGGAATCTCTAAGAAGTATATTTGAAAACAAATTAACTCGGTAGAAAAATACAGCAAAACAAAAATATGTGCAATAACATATATCAAACAGTTGCACGTTTCTTTTACAGTAGAGAACATTTTTAATTGGTTACATATTTCAAGTATTTTTGACTTATTCATTTGTTTTTTTGAAGATATAAGTAACATTTAATGACAAACTTGCTAGAAAATTATGCTGAAATAAATAACATTTTTTCCGACAAAAAATAAAATCATTTTATTTTAATTCAGAATAAAATGCTAGAATAAATATAATTACGACCAAGTAAAAACATTAAGGTGCAAAATAGATAAGTTTCAGACATTCTGAAAGCCCATATTGGAAATAGATACGTATGTACGTAAACACATGTAGGGGAAGGTGGCTCAAAGCGGGTAGGTTTTCGAAGAACGCTCAAAAATTATGGTTTTTGGATATGTATCGCAACAATTTCGGTTTTATTTCCTAGCACGATTCTTGAACTCTAAAATAAAAGTGAGTTCTGTATTGTTGCAAACCCAATATTTGTTTATTATCAAACTTTTCAAACATTTGAAAAACCCGCTTTGCTCTACCAGGGAGCCAAAAGCGGGTAAGCTTAACTAATTGTGGTTTGGTACATTTGCCAATAAATATGAAGTTATATGATTAAAATAGTTGACTAGCTACCTGCCATTGTACAGGGTGTCTCAAAAACGCCGTTGACAAACTTAGCATGCTGGTGTCTAATATCATGACGAACAAGATTCACGTAGTAACATACGTCCGCAAACGTAGTGCTGGCGTGTTACATGCAGATAAAGTCAGACATTAACAAATGCACAAAGTGTCGCATTTTTATTACACAAAGTAATTTTACACAGCATTTTGGTTTTCAAGGAAGGTTTATAGCTGTTGTTGAAATTTGCTGCCTTTAGCTGTCATACACGCGTCGCAACGACAATGTACCAACCGTCGTAATAACGATCCATTTTTATAAGATTTCACCGATCGCTGCATTGTCGTTGCAACGTGATTATGAGAGCTGGCGGGACGCAAATTCCATCAACTGCAACTAGGCTTTCCTGAAAAACTAAAATGTTGTGTAAAATATTTGTGTAATAGATATGTGACATGTTGTGCATCCGTCAGTGTCTAACTTTGTGTGCGTGTAATGCACCAGCATTGCGTTTGCGTACCCATGTTCCTAAGTAAACCTTTTTCATCATGATATGATATACACCAGCATGTTAAATTCATCAACAACCTTTTAGACACTCTGTGTAAAATAAATATATAAAACAGTTGTACTTATCCAATTTAAAGTCAGCACATTCGTTTATAAAACATAAATAAATAACTGATTAAATTAATTGACTAACTAATTGCCAGTCTAAAAAATAACTTTTTAAAGTTTTACTTGTCTTATTGAAACAGAAAATCTAAATCAGCACACGAGTCAAGAAATTATAAATAAATATATGATTCAATTCTATACCCGCTTGCCCGACCCGCTTTCCTCAAAGGCACTTTTTTATTTCAATAATTATAACCTTAAATTTAAAGAAGAAACAAACAAAATGACTATCATAGTTTGTAGGTGAACGGTGTTAAAATAACTTAATATTACTGATAACCAAAAAAAATAAGCTGCTCTTGACTAATCACAAGGTACAAAACTTCCTTTTTTTTAGAAATGTATTATTTTTCTTTAAGCCTGGTTACGGCATGCCGCTTCACTGGTGCCTCGCTGGGTCTGATTGAAACTCGGGGGTGTTTATTTAAACACGACATAAGTATGCATCGCCGTTTACACACTATGGGGGGTGGGGCATTTGTAGGCCTTCCCTCTTTGGGCGACTTACCCACTTTGGGCCACGACCCTCCCTTATGTATGTATTGAGATAAATAGATAAATAGTCGTATCAATAAACCTGTCCAATAAACATATAGAAACGTTTCCTGTCCAAAAATGGAATGTTAATGCCATGTTTCTTCACAAAACCTAACTACACAATAGTTCAATTATGATATTTAATTATAATAATTGGCATTAAAATTGATTTTCAGTCAAGAAGCATGAAATATGTTTTAAGCTAGTATTGAAAGTGTTAACTACTAATAGCAGTTTTAAATATAGATAGGGCGTGGAAAAATAAACAATACGTTACTTCATTTCTACTAAGAAAGACGTAAGTAGCTCTTTTTAGACATCTAAAGCCAAAACACATGAATGTCGATAAAAAAAAAAAAAGAAAGAAAAACAATAAAATTGGAACGATACGCATGAGCATGCTGCTCATTAAAATTTAACCACATATTTGTTTTCAAAGCTCGTTATTTTTAAAGATATAGTTAAGGAAAGTATTTATATTTATTGGTGTTTTTGCATTACTAACTTTCAGTTAAGGCATCTATCGTTATTTTAAAATTTTATTTCAGTTTCAAAAACAATTATAATCCTTGTTTAATGAGAAGACTTGCATATAGTTTTTAGTAATCATATGATTTCCAAACTTCCTAAACCAAAATATGAAAACTTTATTTGTAAAATTCATTGCATCAATACATACACGGTTCTTTTAATTATTTTCCAGAATTGGATCACTCACGATTTTTAAATTACATGGTATGTACATTTTTTTTCTGAATGCATCATCCAGTTATGTACTAAAACAAAGTCAGATCGTTAAAATGGCAGCGAACCTCTCTAAAAGAAATTTTAAGAAAAAACAACATCAAAGAATATGATTGTACCGTTTAAAATATTTGAAAGTTATGATGAATTGTGGAGCTGTTCTTAGTTAAAAATTATTTTGCGTTTTAATGATAGAAACCTCTTACTGTGATTGTAACTATTACTAATAAGTAATGGAAATAGTAATAATAAGAAGAAACAATACTATCTTGTTCTGTCTTCAAGAAGCTTGTAAATAAAATATAAAAATAATTTGAGTGAAATGTAAAAAATAAAATCTTCAATTCATCTAACCAGTATATATATATATATATATATATATATATATATATATATATATATATATATATATATATAATATATATATATATATATATATATATATATATATATATATAATTAGTTGGCTTATTATAATTATTAATTGGCTTGTGTTACCTAAAAGATACAATACAATTCACCAGCAAACCGAAAGTCATTGGATTATTTAGTAGCAGACAACGCTACGAGATTAAAAAGAGATTTTGTAATTATCATCGCTTTATCTTTCGCAATGTATAGTATACTAGTGGGCCCCGTTCCCTGTTCGTTAAAGCTTGCCAACCCCCGGAACTATTGAAGCTGTTCCATAAAACTCGCTTCACGATCTCTCACTGGCCACTAAAAATTTCAGTCTAGCCCCAATGACCCTTCTCAACTCATCAATGCAGGAATTACAAAATTGGATAGTTGACTGTTAAGTTAATCAATAGGCTCTGGACAAAAATATATTACGGCTATAAAAATAAATAAATGCATGACTGTTAGTATTACCCGCAAAACATCTTGTGGAGTTCGCCATGTGTCTTTTCTAATGTTCGATTCTTGATTAGTGTCATTGGCTTGAGCAATCCAGCTTTTCTTAACATCTTGAAAATATTTTAAGGTTCGAGTAAAATTCATTTTGAAATAAAATGCTTCGAAAATTAATGTGATTTGAACAAATTACATTTATACGTTTCTATCCACTATTTTTGCCTAGATCAAGCGTCGTTCAATATGTTATTTTTCAAACAATTTTATGAAATTAAGAATACACATAAGTTTTGAAAAAAACATTTATTTTTTGAAATTAAAATACGTCAGACATTTTAAATTAGTTTATGACTACATCTGCCAATCAAAGTGTCAGTTTTTTTTATAGTTATTTCAGTTTTCATCTTCGAAAGAGCTATACATAGAGCTACATCAGCTAGATCTAACATGCTATAATTTTAGATAAACCAATGTTCAATTTGTAAGTGTTGGCATTCGATGAGTTGCAATGAGGCCTTTTTTTTTAAATCGTCCACGTACCGTTTTTATGTATATAGAACTCGGAGTGAATCTACAAAAGTTGCTGAGCCACCTTTCGGTGACCAATGTGTTTATCATTATTTTAAAACGTATCTATAGACTAATGTGTAACAAAATTTAAATGTTTAATGTCTAAAACACGTTAATTTGTTTTATAAAACATAGAAATATCGTATACTGAATTGTTTTATGGAATCGAGTAAAAAGCAGAAAATAGTTGTTGTACTTAGAGCAAACACAAAGCAAAGCAATTTGGATCCTGATCGTCTTGTGGTAGAAATTATATTTAAAAAATAGAGATAATTAAGTTGGGAAGAAAAGCATCGCTTTTTTTTAAATGTTAGTTTTAGGAACATGTTTTAAAAAACGGTGAATGTCTTGAGTTTATCAATGAATAATGTAAAGTGTGATATGTGCAGCAGTTGTATTTCTCCAAGAAGGTCGAAGCATTTCTTAGGGTGTCGCATCATTAACCCTAACTTTCAAAATATATCATTGCATAGTTTTAAAATTAAAATATACAGGAAAAATTGCATTATTTTTGAGCAGCATCAAAACTTAAGCGCAATGGGTCTCCGAACATTTCCACTTGTCATCAAAAATAACCTACTATTATCATTTTTGGACTTAAATTTCAGAAAAATTCCTTAGGATAACCCCCAATCCTCTCTCTCACTACATCATTAAAACTCGTCTTCAATTGCGAAAAAAATTAACGAGGAGAGGCCCCGAATCTAAATCTTTTTTTTTTTCCCTAACGTTTACAAAATTGGCCCATAATTGCGTTTTTAGAACCTCAAAATCAAAAATTTTATAAGGAAAGGTCCGAATCCTTTCTCTTCCAAAATTTCAACTAAGATGGTCTACAACTGAAGTTATTTATGACACATCATTTTCATTTTCGAAAAATTAGAGAGCATTCCCGATCATCTTCCCCCTAACCTATCGTTAAAGGCGTTTGAAACTTCATTTTTAGGACTTCAGTTCTAAGAAATTTAAAACTGAAGAGGACAGATTTGGAACTTATCCGAGCTTAAACCGTTCAGAGAAATCCCCAAACTCCGAAGAGCAGTAGAGATCGCGTAAAATGCTGATTTAGAACTACATTTTTGAGCATTATCCATTGAGGACATTCGCAAATACTATGTCTAAAGCTGACGACTTTGGATACATATTGTTACTTCTCTTTCTCCACTATAACTCAAATCCCTTAATGTGATTTCTCATATGCTAGTAGTGACACCCCTCCCCTCTTCCAAGCAAAAATCTGACTTTCTCTCTTGCTGAAAGTTTGAAAAAAAAAAAAGGAGAGGCTACCAAACGCCCTCCTCCGAATTTTTTGACCACGCGACGTCCTTGTTTAAAGAAAACGCTTTCATTCGCTTCAATGAAAGTCAGACACAAAGAAAAACAAACAAACATACACACATGCTTATATATATATATATATATATATATATATATATATATGTATATATATATATATATATATATATATATATATATATATATATATATATATATATATATATATATATATATATATATTATTTTTAGATAAAACTTTCCTACGTTATAAAAAGTAGTGTTTATGAATTTAACGCTAAGTGTATAGATGAAAAAATTCTATTTTTCCTTCGTGTATCGAAGTGTATGTTTTATCAGGTTTATATTTTTTGCACTGCTTTTCTTGAAGTATACTAAATCATGAAAGCAAAAAAAAAAAAAAAACTTAGATCTTCAAATGCTGCTGATATAGATTATAAATCTTGGGTTAAATTTCGTAGTTAACAAAACATGCACTTTAATATTGGACTTTTTTGCAAGTCGGCTTTAGATAAATGGCCTTAACAGCCAAAATATGAAAAAACTGCCTCATCTCGTTAATCACTTCAAATTCTGCAGCGGTATTTTTGAGAATATTACATCTTTCGTGAAGTCAAAATGAAATATGATTTAAAGCAACTTTAGAATTTTAACTTTTTAAAAGATTAATGTGTAAGGAGGCTTATAGAAATGAATTTTAATAAAACTGATTCTCATGGTCCTAATTAATAAGCACTTCAAAAAAAAGTATCCCCATAAAATATTTGTTTTTATCTAAATGCTTGAAATAAATTCAAAATTTTGGAACGATGCCATTTGTTCTACGTTGTCTCAGGAAATGTATTCTATAAAACTAAACATGCAATTGCGTTTTTGAAAGTAATAATTTTTGCCTTAAATGAGAGGGATAATATATCATTATCAATGCCAAGCAATGTTTTTTATGAGTTGATTAATATTTTACTCTTACGTATTGAAATGTTTGTTACTAAATAATCTTGAGTGTCGTAATAGCTTGAAGTTTACTTAATTACTTCAAAATATTGATGCAAACTGTAACTGCAAAAAAAAATATATTTGATGCATTTATAGGTTAATCACAAAAAAAAATAAATAAAATCATTAACCAAATTAGGTAGAATCTTTTGTTGATGCGTATTGAAAAACTCGATGCGTTTTGTGGGTCACGTATGGTCAACGGGCCATACGTGACCCACAAAACTGATTCGTGTGGTCCATTATTTTCAGTGCCACGAATCGAAACCTTCAATTCAAAATTTAGCAAAAAAAAAACCGTGAAATCATCCTAGTCACTCAAGCAGCTAATCCAAGGAGTCGCCCCAGTCAATCAAATTTTTTCCTCACTTTCAGCTCATTGCTGCTTAACTTCGTTTTTCTTAACTTCAGTTTTAATTCAGTAGATACAAGCGAAAAGTCATACTACTCTTAATTCAGAGCTCAATATTGAGAGAAAAATAGCTGTTCGCGTTTTCAAAATAGCATCATGAAATTGATAACAAAAATCGTAGGTTTGTATTTCGTTTTCCCTTTCCATATTTTTCGAGGTTTCATTTTGCACGTATTATGGCCACTGAGAAACCACTTAATATGAGGTACGGAGCTCATTGGATAAAATGTTGTGCATCATTGCTCTACAATGATCCACTGCCCTAGTAGTACAGTGCAATTAGATCCAAACTTCAACATCCGAAGTAAAAGTTTTCCACCTAGTCTACATCGTAGTATACCAGTTTTTCGGAAATATTTAGAAAACCGTGTCATTTAGCAAGAAAAATGCAATATACAAATTAATATACATTAAATTGCGAATAAAATGGTCTTTTGCATAATCTTGTAAAGGGAACGATTCCAGAGTTACAAAGGGCGTAAAAGTAGACATTTTTCGTATTTTTTCAAATTTTTTTGGAAAAATGAAATTATAACTGCTATGTAAACAGAAACAACTAAATTATTTTATTAAAAAGTAATATTGTGCAATCGTATTGTAGTCCAAGAGAAGCTAAGAAGCACCGCATAGGGTTCGAAGCGTAGAAATACTGGAAACGAGAACCGATTTAGTACAAGCGTGGAGCTGTTCGACCGCTGACACGCTGTACCAGACACGAGCCCCACCACTTCACAGCCGCATCTATTGTCTGTTTTTCCATCAGTCATCCAGGGTTGCCAACTTTGGAGTTTTTCGCCTAAATTTAGTGGGAAATACTTGGATAGGTCTTTTTAGGGAGCAATATCAATGACGTAATGTAAGAACACGAGCCAGGGGTTGTAGTGGACTCAAATAAAATTTTCAGAAAACTGAAATTTTCGATAACTATGAGGAAATTCTCCCCCCCCTCCCCCCCCCCTCGTAAGAACTCTTCAAATATGCATGCAAAAATCATCGAAAAAAATTTTAATGTGTTTTTTTAATTAGTGTTTTAGTTTTAGAATAAGTTGTCAGCTCAAAATTTTCGGTTAATAAGCAATATTGTACAATGATTTGACGAATACTTGTTCGATTTTATTTATTTTTTATCGAGTGAGTCATATTGTATGATTTTATTTCTATCGACTGCTTACCTTTTGGAGTGCTATGTTTGACTGATTTATATATATATTTTTAATTACATATATTTTTTGCACATTTTAAATCCATGTTTTGATCAAAGCAAAACATTTAATGGGATACACTTGAAAAGAAAGTTAGCTGTTCTGTCTCTAGCCTCTATAACGAAGTCTATGACAATAAATAACAACACTGTAGATGTGAAACCTAATACTCTCTTACATTGGATGGTGGGCAGTGTAAGAAGTGATGAGAAATTTGAACAAATATTTTAACTTGAATGATATTGTTATCGAAATGTGGATGAATGATATGGTCCTTATTCGAAGAATCTGGCTTGATGAAGTAGGAAAGCAAATCTTCAATGGTGTCTGTTTTGGTTTCAGATTCAAATAAATCATCGATCACCACAGATTTCGAGAAACTGTGCTATATCATTGATGGAGGTCACCATCTTCATCGTGTTGTCTGCCTTTGCCTATTTACCTTCAGACAGATTTGCGAGCAATACATAGATTACATACCAGAGAACAGTTCTCTCGCGACTTTCGGTTGTGTTGGTGAGCTTTTGCACTGTTGAAGAGGCTCCATTGTAGCCTTGAAATAACTATATCCTGTATTTTCTTCAAAATTTATGCTTTATTTACGTTGGTTTTTCACTTTTGGGTCAGCAACTGTTGTTTTTGACGGATACGAGCGAGAAACCATAAAAGAGGAAGAACACTTATGCAGATCACGTTCTACCACTAAAACATTGTAGTGAAAGTTGAAGACTCAATGCATGTAACTATTAATCAAAATGAATTTCTAGCTAACGCTAAGAACAAAATGGGCCTTATTTCTCTCCTTACAATGCACTTGCAAAGAGGTGGCTGCACAGTTCATCAAGCTTCGGATGACGCTGACTTATTAACAGTTTTAACAGCGACTGATAAAGCTAAGAAATGAGTTGAAGCTTGTGTAGTTGGTGGTGACATGAATTGAATAGTCGTGTTGACTGTTTACACATTATCAGCAAGCAAACTGAAAATGGTAGTACGCATTCATCGAACCTACCACTGGTTGAATAAGAAAAAGAATCCGCTCGTGTGGGGTTGGGAGAAGATTGGTGAACACCTGAGACCTACTACAATGGTGTCTCCCCAGTTTCGCCGACATTTCAGTCCACCTCCCCCTTGTTTTTCAGATTTAATCATAGCTTTTAATACAGTAAAGGGAAGAAGAAATTTGAAATGTCGGCAAAACTGGAGATAAACCATTACAATACCTTCTGCAACTCCCAAGAAAATACTTTCCTCTATAATGTGCGCTTGCTAAGATGAATAAGTCCTTAACTGCGAGTGCAAAAACAGTGGTCTCAACTGCTCAAGCATGTTGGGTAATTGCTCAGGCCTAGGATATGGTAACAGGGACACTTTATATCATAAACAAATATCTTGAAGAGAAGGTTGCTACGTTTGAAGAGGACTGAGTACTGGAGGACACTTTCAATTAAGAAGTTCGCTTTAATGTTCTTCATTTTTTATTCAGTAATACTGTTGAACTCAGTACACAAACTTTTAAAAAGTTTAATGAAATACGGTTGCAATATACAGCCAAATATGCTTATTTTCCAATTATTATGCAGTTGACACTTTCATATTTAAGGATTATCTATGTTGAAAATATATTCATTCTTAAGGTTCGAGTTTCTCCGTACCATTGTGGAAGCCTTTTTTCAATTAAAAAGTAGCGCCCCTAGAGTAGGTGGTGAGGTTGTTGTTTCTTCAAGGGCTTATCACTAACATACCACCCGCCCCTAAAATCTCATTTACGAAACACAATCCTGAAAAAAAAAATTGTTTCCTTCGTGATAATAAATATTTTTTCCAAAAAATCTAAAAAAAAGGAAAATTTTCTACATTTACATTCTCCGTAAGGCTGGAACCGTTTACTCAGCAAGATTATGCAGAGGATCATTTTGTTCGCAATTTAATGTCGATTACTTTGTGTATTGCACTTTTCCTGCTAAAAGGCATAGTTTTCTAAATCTTTCAGAAAAACTGATGAAAACCACTTATTTGCCAACTCCCCCCTAACCCGACGCTCAAAATGGTGTAACTTTTTACCAAACGATATGTGGACTTTATAGAACAATTTGACGTTGGAGGAAGACTTTTATTTTGGATATTGAGGTAAGGCCATTTTTTGAACTGATTGAACTGTACTATAGGTATAATTTGATTAAAAATATGCTCTATATACTAGGTTGGAGCGAAAAAAAAGGATTTTTTTTGTGAATTACTATAGCGCGGAAAAGTTGCGATTGGTGAATAGTTAAAACTCAACGACTCAACGAGCCTGAAAATTCGAAAAAAATAGAAAATATCATGTTTTTTTTTTTTTTTTGTTTTTTTTTTGATGCTCTAAGACGGAAAAACTGCGATTATTGAAGATTTGAGAGATAAAAAAGAAAGGTTAAATTCGAATAATACCTTCGAATATTTCGAATAAATCAGAAACCAGCTTAAAAAATTGAGAATTTCAGGGATTTTTTTTTTTCTTTTTTGAATTAAAAAAATTGTGAATTTTTTTTTTTTCGTTTTTTTTTTTTTTTTCAGTAATACGAGAAAAACTCTTTTAAAAAGCACTATATTTCACATAAACAACAATTTATTTCTTGATTTTCAAGGTATTTTCTAACCATGCAGAAGCCCCCATTCTTTACAGTTATCAGCCATTTTCAGATAATAGAAGATCCTCATATAAATAATAGCCGATGATCGAGTAACCCGCGTGTTTCAACAGTGAAATGCCCGCCACGGCATGAGAATTTGATAATATGTTTTGGTAATGTTTAACATGCAGGGAAAGGCTTTATTGGGACAAGACTGAACTCGATCCGGCAATTTAACTGTTTTACTCGTAAGACTGTGTCATTTCAGGAGCATGAAGAAACGAAAATAATGGTCAACAATGAACTCTACCTACTGGAGTTAAGGGTTAATCCACTCGAGTTAGGGTTAAAATTTCAAATATAAAAATATCATCAAACAGACGATTGCTTCCTTCAAATGTAGAAGAGTAGAAGCAATTTTCACCCGTCATACCTTGACGGGCGGCATTCTAGTTATAAAATACACTCTATATCAAAAAAATCGACGCACCAAGAAGGTGTGATCCGATTGAGACGAAAATTGGTGGATACGAAGACAATGCACAGAATAGTAAACGATTAAATTCTCAGAACGATTGAATAATGTATGTCAGATTTACAGTAACAAGTTCAATAAGGTATTGACCCGCCTCTAGCCTGGATACAATCTGAAGCACAGCGTGGCAAACACCGATAAAGAATTGTAAGATGCAATCGCCATCCCATCATATCCCAGACATACTCGACGAGAAGAGATCTGGCGATCTGACAGACCACGGAAGAGTTTGACAAGCTTGAAGACGGTTCATAGCAACACGTGCCGTAAATTATCTGGCATTGTTCCGCTGAAAACCAGCTGAGGGGTAGAGTAAGTGCATCTCTAATTACGACCAAAGGGGTCCATCTACCAAAGGAAATGGCACTCCAGACCATAATACCTTGTTGAGGGCCAGTGTGGCGGGCAAAAGAGAAACCAGGACCCCCCCCCCTCTGCCCTGGGTGTCTCCAAACACGTCTTCGATGATCGTCATGACACATTTGGAAGCGGGATTCGTCGCTAAAGACTATACGTCCCCAGTCGGCACTATTACAACCTGATCGAACCATGCACCACTGTAATCTGGCTCGGCAGTGTGTAGTCGTCAGTGGCAAGTTGCGTAACGGTCGGCGCGAGCGTAGATTTCGTTGTCCCAACCGTCTGTAAATGGTCATGATGGACACTGGTGTTTGGGTTGAACGTCTGATGGTTCATAGAGATGAAGAAAACGCTGTGACAGCTGATCGGACAATTACTCTGTCATCACGATCTGTTGTGACCCTAGGTCGACCGCTGTCATCCTGACTCTGAACTCTGCCATTTTCCACCCATCCATGCCAGCATCTACGAATCGTCGCATCGCTTCGACTCAAATGACGAGCAATTCCCCGATTTGACCAACCGGCCACTTGCAGTCCAATGATACGACCTTTTTAAAACTCTGACAGTTGCTCGTAATAAGCACGAACCATGCGGCAAGGCATGTTTAAGTTGCTGAAAGGTAATCTGAAACGCAATCAAACCGAAAGTTTTAACAACTGTTGAAGAACTACTCTTTATATACATCTGCTGGATGCACGGTTTCGTTGCGCTGGAGATCAAACTGTTCATTCATTGGACACCAAATTTTAATCATTTGCATTACTGGTCAAAACACTTATGCATACAAAATTTCAAAGCAATCGTATGATTGTTCCTTGGTGCGTCGATTTTTTTTTTTTGCTATAGAGTGTATTTAGCAAAACATCTACCATTCAGTACACAATTCTTTTTAAGTGTTACTTGTTAAACCTAATTTATAACTATTTTTTTTTTTGGAAACTTGGGCATAAATTGATCTGGATTTCAATGTTTCTCTTATGAAGCCAGCTCTTGATTTAAGTCCTAAAACTTTATAAGCGAGGCCACGTGTCATCTTCAAACTCCGGATCAGTCAAAGACATAGTGATTAGCATTGTTTCTCACTACATGAACAACAAATTTCACTAGACGACTTTGACATTATAGGTTAAGATGGTACTAAAATTTTTACCAGGTGGAAAATTGGCACGATTCGTCAATTCGAAATTTATGTCGGGCGACCATTTCAAAGGGCTATTTGTTCATTCCATTTCATCAAATTGTCTTTTCGTCACTTTTTCGGCATTTGAGTGGTGAAACAACTGGTTCAAGATTTTTTTTTTTTTTGGACCAATAGGAGAACGTCTCAGAGGTCGTGAAAAACTGACGGTAATAGATTTTAAAATAATTGACTGTATAACTATAGAAGTAAACAGAAAATGCTTCAGTATGAATCAAAGATATCTTTTGGATATATCTCAAGCAATAAAGAGTTGCAATTGTCCGAATGATTAGTCAAATCTTAAAGGCCGGCACACTTCTACATTCCCAATAGATCACTTTTGCAAATACAAGTCTCAGACTTAACGTAAATGTAACGACCCCATCAGATGCACTAAAAAAGCATTGTTGCTTTTACCTTAAAATGTTACATCCAGTTTGGTTTGAAGTAAAGAACATGTGAAGAACCCATTCATGTTTAAAAAAAAATTCAAACGTGCGGATACTTGCCTGAGAAACTGAATTGAAGTGTTTTACCCTGCGCATCCCGAAAACTTATTGATGACCATGGTTTTTAAAAAAAGAAGACATATATGAGAGCTAGAATTTTTAAAAGGTTTTAAAAGCCAGAGAGGCTGTTTCTAAAGGCAAAAACATCAGAAATTTTTTTATTCCATCCTTAATTTCGAAGCCACTGAGTACACAGAGATTATTGCTTGATGCACGACAAAGTTATATCTGCCACTTTTTCTTTGAAAACTTGCTAACAAAGACAGTAAAGGGTCATTCCATAGTGACTAACGTAACATTCGCAACTGATTTTCAAACTCTTTTTACTTACACCAGGAGTAAAAATAAATGTGTTTTGGTTTAATATGCAGATTTAAAATGTACAAGGTCACTATTTTTCATTTCTACCAAGAGTTTGAAGCAAAATAAGTCCTGACAGGTGTTTTTTCACCAAAAAAAGGCATCGTGACTAACGCAACATTTTTGCAACCCTGAGAAACAATGCTTATGTTACGAAGCAAATTTTTCTGAAACTTACGCAGGCATTTAAAATTGGCCGATATATTTGTAAGAGGTAAACAATCTATTTTTTAAAATGTACTACAGATTTGTTACAGATGAATCTTTTTTGGCCCTTAATGGTACTTTTACGAAAAACTGTGTGTGACTAACGTAACGTGACTAACGTAACCATCGAATTATAACCAATGAATGCATATAAAAACACTTTTTATAATTAATATCTTGCTCTGATATTACTTTTACACTTTTTAGGAACCTTCTTTGTGTTGCATTATGGTTCTTTCTTTACTTTTTTTTTCTATTTTAGTGTAAGAAATTAAATGGAAGGATTCAGTTTAATTAACTCAATTTGAATTTGCGAAGAAAAAATAAACAAATAAAAAAACTGCTTTTACAAACTGAATGACATCATTCTTGGGTTATTAAATCCTAAATATCTCTCTTTTAAAAACTTTATGCAAGTTGATAGTTTCACCGAGTTCTAGTATTCTGCCGATATACTAGTTATCGTTATAAGAAACTCCGTAGTACTTTTCAATGGCATATTATTTCTTAAGGTTTACTGATTCATCGAACGAATAGTGTTAGGCATGCTTTTGAATTAAAATGTAATATTGAAAAAAAAAATATTCGAACGTTTTTGGAGAATGCATTTTAATTCCAGATATCACCGCAAATGTTTGAATTTCTAAATGATCATTCTTGCATTTTCTGAAATATATGGCCGCAGCACTTTTTGTCACTGTATCATGATGTAACATCTTCAAATGTTTTCCAACGAGTAGCCATTACTTCATTTTAATAATTGGTGGAGACGTATTTTCTAAAAAATAGAGACGTTATCCTTTGTTAACACTGTATTTCTATTATCTTAATTCTTAAGCTTAGATTTTTGTGTAGAATGCACATTGAGTAGAGTACTCATTTTGCTTTACTCACCTTTTTTCTTTTTTAATAATTCTTTAAATTGGAAGTATCTTTATAAAGACCTTTAGAAAAGGATTTTTCTAAGTAAACAGAAAGTCTACAATGTAAAATTACTGGTATTTTTCACCCTTTATATTTTTTAACCTATACAGAATGCCTACATATTCAAAATTGCTCATGAAAAAGTACATTAAATTAAAGAAGTTTTAAATATTAGCAGTCATTTTTAAAATGTTACGTTAGTCACATGCAAACTGTTACGTTAGTCACAGCTCAAATGTTACGTTAGTCACACTAATTATTTTACATCTACTGATACTAAAATAAATATTTTGCACTTTTTAATTAGATATGACACAGATATAAGAAAATAAAAAGTGTTGTTTGGTTCAATCATCTGGTTTAGTTTTTAAGCAGAAAATAGTGCATTTTCGTGACTAACGTAACGTAAATATTTTCAGTGAAATAACCAAATTAATTAAAATACTTATCTTATAATGTATGCAGAAAGAACAGTCAATTTTATTGGACCAACATCTAATTATTTAGAATAAACATAGTTCTTTTAAAAATTTGCAAAATTTTTTACATTAGAGAAGAAAACGTAGACTCATGTTTTTTGCACATGCTAAGCCTTTTCTACAACCTCGCACGTTTAGAGCCAGAAGAAATACACCGAATGAAATTTTTGCAATCTGCTACTGGATTTAAGTACTAGAAAGTATGCTGAATGAAATGATAGGTCACAATTAACGCTTTGTGGGGAAAAAAATTCTGAGGATGAGGTTGACATTTCTATGGAATGACCCTAAATATTTTATTAAAACAGATACTACACCAGACTTGGATATAAAACTATTCTCCTGCCATTACGTAATCCGTCGAAGGATGCGTGAAGCAAGGGACGGAGGCTTCGCTTAAAGTTTCGATTTAAAATCAAGAGATGGTTACATAAGGGAAACATTGAAATCCAGATCAATTTATGCCCAAGTTTCCCAAAAATTTGGTGATAAATTAGTTTTAAGAAGTAACACTTAATAACACTTGTGTACTGGATGGTAGAAGTATTTCATAATCTTCTAATTTTCTGAAAATGTAAAGAATTTACCTTCTGCCTGGTTAGAAGATACCTTCCAAATCGAAAAATAAATGAATGTTTATATGTACTATAGAGCGTTGTATATTATATTCTTGTACACTTAAAATATCGTTTTAAACGCAAGTGTAGCTGTTTCTGAAAATTATATGAATTTCATGTTTTTATGTTTACATAGAATATTAATTATTTTTTGTTTTGTTTTCGTAGGGGGGGGGGGTCGTACCACAAATAACCACCCCGGGTATCACCTTCGCCAGGTACGCCACTGATTTTAGTGAAATGAAATAGTAAAAGAAAAATTAAAATCAAAGCAATTTTTATGCTCACGGTAAAAAAGAAAAAAAATCATGAGTTGTTTATAGCAAAATCCCTGCAGCTACCGTCAAATTTAATGTACATTTTCACTAAGATGCTCTTTTTTACCAGTGCAGCGAATATTACACACATCGCTTTATAATACATGCAGTGCTACTTCAAACGATGATGTGAATGCTACAGCAAAATACAATGGAAGAACAAAAACAAAACAAAGGAAAGCTTACCAGCGTTTCGTCTCTGATCCCTATTGTAATATCAATTTTATTGATGCAGATTAACATGAACGAATTTAGAGTCCAAAAAAGGAAAAGTTTAAGCGGAGTGAGGGTAGAATTTGTTCAATATCATTCACTTGAAGTCGACCAATCCATCCCCAGACAACTTGGCCACTAAAATCTCTCGATCAGAAGTGACGTTAACAGCATAGGTTATTTAAGCATTTTGCTGTTTTTCTTCGCAGACAGAAATTGTTAGAGCGTTCCTAATGGTTACATGGCTCTCCTTAAAAAAAGTTCCTATTTCATAGCGCAAAGCGCTTTCCGATTAAGGTATAACAGCAGTCATCAGAAAAAAAAGAGTAAAAGTTCTAAAAACTTCAGCTTTTTTTACAGTTGGTTCGAACAATCAACATAATTGACTCGGTTAGCGTAACGAATTTGACATCTGATTGTTGAACCGGATGCAGTTTAGTCCACGTGACTGGTTGAAAATGAAATTGAAAGAAGTTGGATCGGTTAGGAAATCGACCTAAATGTCTAAACTTAGTTTCAATTAAATATTTCGAGCTGACATACGTAATTGGTTTATTTTTTAATGGTTTGTAAATTTAACATTTTTGTTAGAGACGAAGTACCTGATTGAGCACGGAAGTAGGAAGACTTCCACAGGAGGAGAAACTCACAGACACAAACACACATGCTTGTTGCTCTAGGCGTTAGTTAATTCAAATAATGGGGTTATATAATATTAACAAATTTTCAAAAAGTATGGCTGCTTTATTACTTGGATATTTCTTAAGCCAGAAGTTATTTAAATGTGTTATATTTTAGGCTGTTTAATGTACTTCTGATTGAGTAAGTATTTAAAAAATATAATATTGCAACCTATACTTTGTACAATGTTATATTTTTCGTTAATTTTTTAAAGTTTTGCCGATATTTAAGACAATTTTATTAAAAATCATTTTTTTTAAAGATTATGTTTGCTTTCGAAACGTTTGAGTTAGTTTAATGTAATAACCGATTAGCAATAAATAAATAAATAAATAACATTATGCCTTTATAAGAAAAACTAGAATAAATTTCTTTAAAATATATTATTGTTTCATTTATCTTTCGTAATCAAAACTTTATCTTTCTAATATTTCATAATTCGCTTTTATCTAAAGACATTTCTAGCTATTTTAATTTCCAACTGGATTATTACTCACGGGTATCAACACTATTTTTTCCGCAGCATCCGACTAGGATTCTCTATCTTTAAATGATAAAATTTCGCTCGAATCGTTTTTCTTTGAGAGACTGCAGTTTCAACTCAACGAGCCGCATCAACAAACAATCCTTCTTGTGCAAAAGTAAGCATCAAAAATAAAGAGTACGGCACTAAAAAACAAAGCAATGAATGAATCTGCATTTTTATTACATTTCCGTCTTAAATCGTTGTGTGTTGTTAGGATAAATGTGGCTATTACAATATATTTTTCTTCTCTTTGAATAAATACATACGTACTGGAAAAATCTACCACATTCTACCGGCGATATCTCTTCGTTTCAGAAATAATGTGAAAGATAATATTTGATATAAAAATTTATTTGCATGGTGAAAACAGAAAGAAAAAAACGCATGCGCTTTTAAGGAGATGGAACTGCGTTTCGTAATGTTATGTTGTTTGGCTGCTTTATTTTACAATAGTTTACATGACAATACAAATACAATACATATTTAATGTTGCGAGAAGTTACAAATTATACAATTACGATTCAGGAAAACTAAAAACAAAATGCCTTTTCATCCTTTTTTCAAGAAATAGAGCGTAGTTTGCTTGCGTGAACTGTAACTCCTATTGTGTTTTACTTTTTTAATTTTCTTCTTTAAGCTACATATTAATTTTGTGAAATACATTTTGGTAAACATATATTTACTCTTGTGTAAATCCATTGAACATCTACTTTTTTGTCACACACTAACCAAAAAGCTGCTTTATTATAATAAAAGCTTAATATTTAAAGGAATAAAATATTTACATTATATTATTTGCATATCCCTTAATGTTAATTTCAATTTTTTTTTCTTTTTATGTACACATTAGCCGACAAATTAGCTACGCTTTGTGTCAAGCTATTGTTCCATTCTTAACACTCACTTAGTTTTAGATTTAATATGAATGCAGCTGCTTAATGCCAATTGTTGTTTGTATAATTTTATTGACATTTCATGAGTTTAAGAAAAAATGACACTTTACGATTTTTCAATTGTTTATTTTTGTGTACGTCTTTATTTTACTTATGCTCTCCGCATATCTGTTTAATGATATGAGGAGGACCCAACGCTATATTGTGCCAGTTTATCTCTTGGAATAGTTAAACGATCAATCAAAATGACCATGACTGAGAGAAGTTTAAAAAGAACCTGGCTCTGAAACAAGTCTTGAAAAGATAATATAAAATTATCAGTTACAAAATGGCCCAGATATAAAACGGTGGCTGAGTTTGAGCTCATTACCGGCCGTGACTATCTCCCCTAAAACACCTACACCACCTTCATCTTATTTCAATCTCTTTCTGCAGTTCTTATAATCTGGGGCGGATCATGGATGCGGACCATCTTATCTTTTGCTCAGCCGTAACTAACTGCTCTCATGCGGAGATCATTGCTACAGCTGCTTCTCTTTTTATTTATTTATTTGTTTACATACTTATCCGTTATTTAGTGGATTTCTTTGTATTTGCTGGTGTAGCTGTGTTCTAATCTTGCCATTAGAAATAATAATAAGAAATATAATAAAGAGCGAAATTCCCCAAAGTAGCAGGGTCAATTGGAATAACAATGAAAATAATTCCTATACATCAACTTTTGCTATTTTTCTTCCGGATGAATTAATAAATTAAATTTTGCGCATTGTGTTTAAGAGTGAGAGTAACTGGGGAGGAAAACTTTGTGTTTATGATTGTTAGCATATGGAATCATGTTTATTTTTGCCCGCAATGACTGTACACACGATACATGGATACACCATAAATTTGATATTAACTAGATGCACAACCAGAAACCGGTTTCTTTGGGAAACCGATACGAAGTATTAGACGAGAAAAAGTCGGAGAAGTGCATGCGTGCAAAAAACTTTTGTCATTAATCAATAATATACAAAAAGCATTGCTTCCTCATGGGCTATGCTTTTCCCCGTTTAATTTAAGATTCACGCATTCAATGACAAACCATGATTTCTGCTACACAATTGTGCGTCTAGTTATACAACATCTATGGAATGCACATCATTTATTTCATATCAGGTTGATGTATGGGCTAGTAGATAACCGCAGTATATTCCCAATGAGTTAAGAAGTGAAGAAATCTAGCACCAACAATAATCAATCTGTGACCCGTAAGTCAACTGCAACCAGCTAAATCGTACAAATGTAGTCTAATTTTATTTCAAACTAGTGGTACCCGCACTTCTTTGTCCGTAATAGAAAAATTAAAAGGTCTTTTGGTTCGCCTGTATATTTACAAATAATGTATGGTGAATTTTCTCGCCAATTGGCTTGTACCCATGTTACGGTTCCACGTTATGATAATTTCGTATCTCGCCAATTGGCTTGTGCCCATGTTACTATTCCACGTTATGATAACTTCGTAATTTACTCGTCCATCTTATGATAATTTTGTTCTTAAAATTGGAATAGAAAAAGAACCACATCGAATTTTCGAAAAATCGCTTCAAGGTGCACCCCTCCATGCTACAAACTAACTTTGTGACAAGTTTTGTGAAAATCGGCCGAACGGTCTAGGCGCTATGCGCGTCACAGAGATCCTGACAGAGAGATCCGGACAGAGAGACTTTCAGCTTTATTATTAGTAAAGAAGAATGATTATTTAATTATTCAAAAACGTTTATTTATGCACTGAATTCATGTAAGTTACATACAAAGGTGTACTTTACATCAAAATTTAATTTCGCTAAAATTCGGGAGAATGACAAACTAAGCTGTTTTTATTTACCTCAGAGTTCATTAAGGGTTAAATGAAAATATCTACAATACAAGTCAAAAAGAGCTAAGAAGGTGATATTCACAAGTCAATGTTTTGATAACTTCCCACATGACTATTAAAACTATAGATGGGTCAAACCTAAACTAGCTTCATTGTGAAGGCTACGCAGGTGCAGAGCATTACGACGCTGATAGGTTAGGTTTAACCAACTATAGTGTAAGTTGAAATCAGTTAGCATTTGTTGACTCGCTGTAGCTGTAAGAGTAAGATCAATAAAGTTTAAAAAACATGTTTTTTTGAGTTTCATCTTCAAACAATGATGACTTGTACACAATTGTTTGAAAATACGCAGGGATCTCAGAATCTATTTTATATGTAATCTAATCTTCTTCAGTTACCAACAGTTTAATTTTAAAAATTACCAAACGCATGGTAATCTAGTTTGCTTTTATTCACCTTAACTGATTGTACTATAATTTAGGGGAAAAAGGGGGACATGGGAACTTTTTTTTGTCATTTTTTAATCTCTCTTAAAGTATTATAAATATCTCACATAAAAGGGTCCCCATAATTGAATAGTCTTTTCTATGTGCCATGGAATTTTTTCAGATTTTATAAATAAATATTTCTTTTTTTCATTGAATTTTTAAAAAAAATGTTCACTTGCACCCTTACGGGGGCACATGTGAACACGATTGAAAAATGCATGACGAGTATTATATAGTGGTGGACATAGTCATAAACTCAATTTTTTATTTTTTTGGTTTAAATGCATGACGAGCATTATATAGTGGTGGACATAATCATAAACTCAATTTTTTATTTTTTTGGTTTAATTACAGCTTAACTTAATTTAACTTTTTTCACTAAAGTAAAGATAAATGGTTAAAAGAATAGTTCTAAAAGTAGTACAACTCATCAGTTAAAATAAAAAGTTAAGGAAATTAGAGAATTTGAAATTTTAACATCATTACGTAATTTTATCATTACGTGAAACCTGGACAAAAGCAAAACTCAAAAGTAAAAAATCCAGGATTACAATAAAATTTTCTTCGAAAACATTGATTTTAAGCCAGAGAATGAATAAATGCTGCCATCAGTAATTGCTAAATATTTTGTTTATAAAACATAATGAGAAACATTTAAATATACAGTTGGACAAAATTATAAACCCAAGACCTTTTTCATTTTTTCAATCATAATTTAACCCAGTTGAATTTTATTTTTTATTTAATAAAACAAATAACGCAATTAAAATGCTCAACTTTTATATATATAAATAAACTTTAAGGGCTCTTGTGTATTATATTCTCAGTTTTGGATTTTCTCATCATTAGCTTCTTTTCTCAAAAATAAACTAAAAACATTATTGTTATTAGCTACTTCTTATTTTCTTTACGACTGTGACAAAAAAAAAGGCCACTGAATAAAAAAAATAATAATAATAAACAGTTATTTTCATTTCAGACGATATTTTCTCCTCAGTTTAATTTTTCTTTATTATTCAAGTAAACTTTTTATCGTCTGTTTTCATGTTCAGAATGATTTGAGTTTTTTTTACTGTAAATGTTTTGTTCTATCGAGTCGTTAAGTTATTCGTGCTTTGGTGTTCATTGAGTTTTGAAATGCCTCAAGGTTTAAAACTTACAGAGCAACAAGTAAGAAAAATTGTGGCCTTCAGAGATGCTGGTAAATCCCAGCACCAAATTGCCTATTTAGTTAAATGCTCCCAAAGAACAGTAAAAAATTTACTGAAGGATCCCCAAAAGAAAAGGGACGAGGAGGCATTCGAAACAGAGAGAGATCGAAGATATGTTTTACGCGCAGAGTCAAACACTGGAGCTTCTTCCAGCAAAATGCTAAAGACTTTCAAATTTAAGGTGAGCTGCAGGACATTTAGAAAAGTTCTACAACAAGCTCAGATTATGAAGTAGAAAAAAATGAAAACACAGCCAAAACTGGAGGTTCGGCATATTACTGAAAGACTTCAGTTTGCACAGAGACACATGTCTTGGAGAAAAACAAAATGTGGAATTCAGTTGTTTGGTCCGATGAAAAAAAATTCAACTTGGATGGTCCAGATGGCTTAAGATACTATTGGCATGACATTAGAAATAAAGAACAACACATATTTAGCCGAAACTTTGGTAGAGGCTCTGTAATGGTTTGGGCTGGTTTCTCTCAGCATGGTAAAGCAGGATTGGCGTTTCTTAATGGAAGACAGAACGCTTTAGATTATAAATTAATACTGGAAGATCATCTCTTACCTTCTGTTCATCTGATTCCTGAAGGTAACTGGTTATTTTAGCAAGATAACGCGAGTATACACACAGCGAAAAGTAAAAAGAATGGTTCAAGCGCTGGGGTATCAAAGTTATCAAATGGCCAGCTCGTAGTCCTGATCTTAATCCGATTGAAAATCTTTGGAGGACCATGGTTCGCATAGTTTATCATGATGGGCACTAGTACCAAACCATAAAGGAATTAAAAAGGGCAATACTTTCACCATGGAACGATATGCCACTTCAGCTGTTGGAGACTCTTGTGAAATCTATGCCCAGCCGCATATTCGAGGTAATTCAGGAAAATGATGGCCCAACTCGGTTTTAAAAGTTAGTAGTTTACACTGATGGTTAGATTTAATAAAGTGTTAATTTTTAAAACAGTTCGCATATTGATTTTTTTTCAATTTATCCATGTTAATGTAGCAAAATTACATTTTCCTAATTCAGCATTGATTCATTTTTTGAAAATTAAATGATTAAGTATTTTAATAAAATTCTACCAAACTTCAGAGTTTCTTACTTTTGAGTTGATACTTTTGTCCACGTTTCATGTGGTATTAAGATATTAAAGTTGAGATTTATTTTTAAATTTAATTATTCATTTTATAAAGTTTATGAGTTTACTGAATTTAGGACTATTCAGTCAGTTATTTATCTTTATTGGAGCAAAAATATTTTTAATGAGTTAAATTGTGTTTGAAAAAAAAATTAGTTTATAATTTTGTCTAGCGGTGCATTGATATGTTTCTCATTAATTTCATAAAATTAAACTTTTAGCAATCACTGATGGCAACATTTATTCATTCTATGGCGTTAAATTAACATTTTCGAACGAAACTTTCTCGTAATCCTGGATTTTTTGCATTTTATTTGATGCATTTTTTAATTTAATTGATGAGATGTACTAGTTTTAGAACTATATCATCTTAACTTCAATGAAAATAATTTAAACTGAGTCATGTAATAATTAAAACAAAAGAAAAAAATTGAATCTATAATTTTGTACCACACTGTATTTCACGAAAAACTCGTCATGATGAAGCATGTGCGTCAGGGTGTTTCTGAACTCTTGGGAAAAACTTTAAAGAGTGAGAGTACATATCAGAACAAACAATATAACGTCAAAGACAAGGGTCCCTAACGTTTTCCTAAGGATATAGGCGCCATTAAAGTTTAGGGTCAAAATTTTCAAATGATCATAAAACAAGGAAAAATTGGTCGATTCGTTTGCGGTTTTCGCTAAAATTATTCTTTTTATCAGTATTTTCTTGAAAATAAATTTTAAAGATGTAGCTTAAAAATGCCAGTAGAGGGTGGTTTAGACTTTGAAGTAACGAACAACTATTTTTTACCACTATTTTTGAATTTTTTAAAATATTTTCCAATGCTTGGACTTAAAATTAAATTTTGAGCTTGTTGGGAGTGATTTAATAGCGAAAACTGAACTGTCTTCAAAGGTTGAAATACCCATTGTCACAAAAAAATGTATGCATCGAGAAAAAATTTAGCTGCAACTAACAAACTTGGTATTAAAATTGTTTGGTAAAAGATGATTTTAATTTCGTTGCCAGTGAAGAAAGGGTAAGCGCACTATGCACATACAAGGTGCGCAGATAGGTACGATTGAAAGTGGAAAAGCTGGCGTCAAAGGACACTTTAAACAAAACTATCGAGTTTGAAGGACGCTATTGGGACTGGGACAACCTTTTAGAGCTGTACGAACAATTGTTGAACTTTTTTTAAGGACGGTAGGTGAAGGAAAGTAGGTCTCCGGGAATCAGGATGATTGTACGCGCGTATCTGCCGCCACCTCGGCAGGAGCGATATGGTTGTATCTTAGTGTAGGCGAAAATAAATGAATCACCCCATTACCGGTCGGTTAAGGCATTATAGAAACAGAAACGAGAGCGAGAAGACCACACATCATAAGAACGGTCACTACCGTATCAACAAGTTCGCTAACATTAGTTTCATGCCGTTTAACACATGCCAAAAAAACTGATGGTATCAAGAAAAGCAATCCGGAGTAGACTTGAAGTCGCTTGTATCTCGAACCGGCATACATTGCGATGGATTGGATTTTCACTGCAATTGATTAGCTGGGTTGTGACAGGCAGGAGACGTGTTATCTTCAACGATAAATCCCGATTAATTTCAGTGGTCATAGGAAACCTATATCACTTCATACCACGCCGTGTTTGTCTTGTATAGAAGCTAAAGAAGGCTATACTACTCACGTTTTTGTTACCTTTTTTGTGACATAAATTCTAAAACTATCTTTTGTTCTAAAATTGTAATCATTTCCATATCTTCTCATAGGTCACATGCATTTTAAGTTTTGTGAAGATCGCTCGTTTTCTTTTGGGTGAATGCATTTTTTTAGTGACAGAGTGTATTTTAACTTCTGAACACAGTTGAGTTTACGTGACTTAATCACTCCCAATGATTCTGTTTTTAAGCTGAAAATTTGACTTTAAGTTCAAGCATTAGAAAACATTTAAAGAGATTAAAAAATAGCATTAAAAAATTAATGTTTATTTTTTCACAGTCTAAAGCGCCCTCTATCAGCATTTTCAAAACTACATATTCAAAATTTATTTTCATGAAAATACAGTAAAAAAATAATGTTAACGAAAACTGCAAATGAATCGACCAATTTTTCCGTTTTTATGATCATTTGAAATTTTTGAAACTAAACTTAAATGGTTCCTATCTCCTTCGGAAGACGTTTGGGATCCTTATTTTTGACGTTATATTGTTTGTTGTAATGCGCACTATCCCCCTGTAAAGATTTGCTGAAGAGATTAGAAACACCCTGTATAGCAATTACATTCAAGGATTTGTAATCTATACTTGCGTCAATTTGAACTGTACTGTATATATATAACTGTTATTATGAAAATATTTTTTCCGAATTATATGACTTTGACTCAAACTTTAAAGTTTTATAGCACGTTCTAAGAACAGAATCGACAAGGAAAAAAATATAAGACTAAACAATACAAAGAATAGTTTATTATGTAAAGTTAATTCTTGTTACATAGTGCGTTTAAAGCTTCATATAGAATATGCTGATGAATTTTAAAATTATTCTAAACTTCAGTTTTAGTTAAAGGAAGATATTTTGTTTTTATTTTCTATGCAAATAGTATGTACTACTAAATATTTGGCCAACTATTTAGTAATTAAAGAATTTAAAAAATAAAAAAATGATAAAATAAATAATTATAATTTCTGCAATAATACTTAACAATAAATTTACAAACGGATTGCATCGAAATAATAACTATAAATCTGTAAACCTCTTTTAATACTTGTAATAAACCTACACTAATATTTATATTCCGGACAAGTGCCCCCTTTTATCTTACCTAACGTTCCTATTTTTCATTAAAAAAAAAAAAAAACCTTTGAACTAGAAAAAAAAAGATGACCATAAAGGAGCATGCCATCGCCTAATTTTTCTGGACATTTTATAATCCGAACCTTTTCCTTTTTTTTTCTTTTTGGAAAAAGCTTTCAGTGAAAAAGTTTGATGCAAGCACACAGTGAAGCGAGACGAAGCGAACCCCGAAAGCTGTTTTATGAAATTCAGTTGCTTAGAGGACCAGAAAATAGTATTATTTTTAAGGAAACATTGGTCGTTGGGATAGGTTCGGGAGAAAAAGGTCATGGATGAAAACATAGCCGAATTACCTAACTAACACACTCAACAAACACTGATACTTAACAAACGGTACGGAAGTAAAAACCAAAGAATACCTACAAAACAATGAAGATAAATTTATAAAAAAGATAAAAATGGTCTAAAAATTTTAAAAAAAGTAGGTAATTCCCTTAATTTGTTCAAAAAATATATGTTTAAAGCAAATCAAAAACAATTCTCAAGATTGCTCACACAATTCTTAACTGAAAAAAAATAAAGCCATAGGAGTGACTGAAACTCAAAAACATTGAGAAACATTAAACTTGTCAAACTGCAGTTTTTGTTAAAAATTTCTATTTTGAATTTTAAACAAATCATCGAACCTTGCTGTACTACATTTTAACATTAGCATATGAGCCAAACTTAAGTCAGTAACAATAAATAGTCAAAAACGTTTTATCTTCTCTAAATTTAGAAGATTGCAAACTCAACCATGTATTGCTTTCTCCAACTAGAGCTAAACGAAAAATAAATAAATAAAGAATTTAATACACAAATTTCAAAAATTTCCTTTCATAAATTCAGATTATCAGGAAGCAGTTAATTGAATAACGTTTAAGTTTCAGTTAGTTTAATATTTTGAAACAAGATTCACGATTTTATCATTTAAACACGGCATGAAACAATCCCTTCAAATGTAAAGGATCATTCATCATTCCGTAATGTTTCAATGTATTGAGTGTTCAAATAAAGCTTTTGTAAGCGTTTTCCTCTCGAACTCTACTCAGTTTGTACATTGTCCTTTTCTGAAATCGAATCAAGAACACTCTCCTTAGGCTCATTGATCTAAATCATGACTTCGTTTTATTTATTTAGTTTTCATTTTATTTCCAACATTTGAGTTCATTGATTCTCAACATATTGCTCATTTGGAAGAAGAGTATCACAATATGGAGAAATAAAATGTTACAGGAGAAGCGTTTGAAGTTGAACTCTTTAAGAACTTTTCATTAGGAAAAGAAAGTTTGCTGTGCTCTCCAGTAGTTAATATTAGAACAAAATATCTGCCATTACTTTCCAAAGAAGATAACATCCTTCGAAGGCCTTTTAGCGAAAAAAAAAATTAAAAATTACGTATTGTGGTACTCTTCTTCCAAACGAGCGATATAATCTTTATAGAAATAATCATCCAATGTTTCTCCCATTTGAATTGCATTTAAGTTAATATCTCAAAAAAAAAAAAAAAAAAGGAATGATGTTTTTAGCATAATGTGCAGACACTTAGATGTTGCGTAAACTATTTTATAAAGATTTAATTCAATGAAGGATATTGAAATTCCCAAAAGTAAAGATATGCTCATTGTAAGTTAACTACGTACGAAATCGAAAATTTTAAGTTCAAATTCTCGCAAATAAAACAAAATATTACATGTTTGCAACTTAAGCAAAAATGTTTTCAAAAAATATATAAAGTGTCTTGAAGAATTAATAGAAAACCTTTTCTTTTGCTCTTAAGAAAGATATCTAACAAAACAGACATTAATTGCTAGTTAAAACTTTCAGATGCCAGTTTTGGATTCTTGTAGTAACTAGTACAAATTAATGCAACAAAAGCTATCCTAAGATGAATCTTTTTCATGTAGAAACATACAGCTATCTACTTAAAATAAAAAAATAAAACTCTCTTCTTGCTCCGTATCTTTTCATTTCTTCGCTTTTTCTTTCTTTCTAACGTCAAACGATCTTAATTTCTGCAAACTCAATGCTAACGCTGTTATACGAGCTTTGGCATAAAAATTGTTCCACATTTTAAAAAGGTAAAATCTGCGCCAGGTTTCATTTTATATCGGAACAGCTATTTTCATAGCTATAATTCTTTGCTACAAAAACAAGATTTTTTTATGACTCCAAAGCACAACTTTTCAGTTTTTATTGTTACAACAGTAATCAGTTAAATTTATTTTGACCTTATCTTGTTCGTTCATTGTAGTTTTTTTTTTCAATTTGTTTAAGCTAATATTTTTTGTGTTCCTTTTTTGGCTATTTTTCTCTTGTGGTTTTAAATTTGGCATTTAAGAAGGTATTTCTTGCAACTCTGCACACGCGTATGCATTTACTATTGCACATTTAGACAAAACGAAGATACTTTTATCAATATGACTATGTGGTCCATAGAAACTCTTTTCAATTTTTATGACTGTATTCTGTAAGTATACTTAAAAGGATATTTCTTCTTAAACTGGTTACACGTCCTATATTAGCTGTCGAATTCAGAAATTGTGAGCAAAAAAGACCAATTACATTGCTAAATACTTTTAACACATGTGTACTAAATTACCTTTTTTTTTTTTTTTACTATTGCTCGATATAAGGATTTCCTATTGTTGAAATTAAATTAACGCTTTACGCCAAGAAAAATACATCTAACTTTCATTTAGAGTGAAATTCATAACCATTATTTCATCGCTTATTGGCTGAGTTCTAAGAACATTTCTCGCTCTTTGAGGTTAGGATGTTTTTTTTTTCCATGGACGATCTGAAAATGTATTCCAAGTAATGACTTATTCACTGTTATTTTAATTATTTCAAAGGCGAAAAAACAGCCATCTTTCAATCCACACAAAAGTAGATAATGCTGCTGGTGGAACTAAAATACTAAGAAAACAGTTGAACGAAAGTTGCCCGTATATATATATATATATATATATATATATATATATATATATCCTATATCAAGAATATATATAGGTCTATTAGGTCTATCAAGAACGTCTATCAAGAAATCCTTTCAGACGCCACAAAAATTGTTTTCAAAGTTTTTTAGAAAACTCAGAGATTCTGTGAGATTCTTCAGAAATTGTTAGTAGGTAGGAAAATCTTCTCAGTCACAGGGAACATATCGCCTTAATATTTCATACTCTGCCTGTGACTGTTGCAAGGATGTTACAATGTCATGAATTTCAGTGTGGTAAAATAAGCAAATTAGCAGCGATACACTATCTCTCGAACATTGCATAACAGGAAAACTCTTCCCAAACAAAACATACTGATGTAGCATGAACTTTAAGCCCACAGTGTCGGTCTTTATATCACAGAAAAGGTTCTTCAATTGTGCTAGAATAAACATTACACAGTTTAAAAACGTTAGTAAAAATTTGAGCTCATCGAATTATTGGATAATTGCTATATAAATCCTTGTTACAAATGTCATGAAAACATGTCATTGGTAGTAAAGTAGAGCACCTAAATTTACTCAAGACCCTGATTAAACTAAAATGACTAATTTAGGGTAGATTCTTAAACTGAAGTATCAGTCAATTATTACAGCCTTTGCTCAAAGTTCACCGTGTTAAAATACTTCCATTATAGCTTCTTTGCTTGTGAACATCAAATTTCGGCTTCAGATTTGTTTAAGATCTTTCTTTTTTTCTTTTAAATAACTCTACAAAAAGGATTAAAATTTATATCATTTAAATATGTTGTTCTTATTCTCTGCAGCTTGTGTTAGAACTGAAGACTTAATAAAGTACTTATGTAATGCATACGAAATTTTACTGATGTAAAATGTCCAATGCAGCATTTACTCAAAAATGAAGCAAAGATATCGTTCTGTGTTTTGTAAACAAAAAAGAAAGAAAGAACGGAAGAATTCACTTTGTTCAAATACATAAAAGAATTATATGTAACACTGAAATTAGGTCATAAATAAGTACATGGGTTTTGGAAATGAAGAAGAAGAAAAAAGTATATATATATATATATATATATATATATATATATATATATATATATATATATATATATATATATATATATATATATATATATATATATATATATACTGTTAAAAATTTTCCAAAAAATTTACGATAATTGTTACTGGCATCCATGTTGCCAGTAACTATTACCGTAAATATCAAATGTTACTGTAAAATTTTACGGTTTCCTCGGTAGGCCACAGCAACCAATTGGAGCTGGGATCGCTTATTTCTCCGGTATAAATTACCGTAGAAATCAGCGATGCGTCAAGTCCGCCATTTTACAGTAACAATAACCAGAAAATCTTCCTGAATTTTTAACAGTATATATATATATATATATATATATATATATATATATATATATATATATATATATATATATATATATATATATATATATATATATATATATATATATATGTGTGTGTGTGTGTGTGTGTGTGTGTGTGTGTGTGTGTGTATGTATATGTGTGTGTTTGTACATTCAGTGGACACAAATTATTAATACATAAGTAACATATATTTATACATAAATGTTGCTACAGTTTGCTATTAAATTTCAATATTTGATTTATATTATTGCTTGATATTGTCAAAACTTTTTTTTAAAGAATGGGTAAGGATTCAGATATATTCTCTACAAAATGTAGGGGAATGCAAGCATTGCTCCTCCTCTCCATGCGTACCCAGAAAGTTATAACAAGCACAACAGGTGTCTCTAAGTCGGTAGTTGCGCGTATCAAAAAATTAAAATTCACCAAAACAAGTCACTGCAAGCATATAGCTTAAGCAAATGTGGCAGAAAACGCATCACTTCTAATTGTACCGGTCGCAGAACCCGGGATGTGTGCTTTTCGAATATTTAACCCCTTCTACAAAACAGTCTTAATTGAATAGCTTCCCCAGGTGGCGTGTGACCCCGCCTGTGGAAGTCAAGGTAAAATGAACTTTTGTCAATCAAAATGCTAAAAGTGGATTCGTCGAAGAAACATCCCTAAAAAACATTGAACTATTCAAAATAATAACATTGTTTGTTAATAGCACTGCTTACAAATAGTACTTATACGATTCCAGTAATGAAGTCTTTTTTTTTCAGTTGTTTTTCCCACTGTAGATGCTTTTTCTTAGCCTCGGACGGCTTTGTTTTTTGACGGGCTGGCGATCCATTTGTTTCTCTTCGACAAATCGCCATCGGAGAGTCCTGGTTTAAACTTCTATACCCTGTTGATTCATCGTCTTGTTAGTGAGACGGGCTACACACCTTTTGCGATTTTCAAGGGAAATATCATTGATTCTGAGGCCGGTACGAGTATTGGTGGTGCATTTTCAACCACATTTTCCTAAGCGATTCCCTTCCAGTAACATGTTTTGGTCAACTTTAATTTTTGTATGTCCAACCTTTAACAGTACCTGTTATACTTGCAATAACTCTCTGGGTATGTGTAGAGGGGAGTAGCGGTGCATGATCTTTCCTACATTTTCTAGGGAACAGGTTTGAAGATGTGCCCATTCTTAAAATATCTGTCTTGTCATTATCACGCTATAATATAAATCTAAAATGAAAACTTCAACCACAAATTGCTTAAATATCTTTATTAATAAGTATTACTTGGATATTGACCGCAGCAGACTCCAAAAGTTTCATTGAAATATTTCTAGCATTTTTAATACAACCTCACAACAACAGCTATCTTTACACATCAGAGACTAAAACAGGAATTACATGACATGTTTGTAAATTAACGCAGGTAGTCGGTGCCTCCACTTCTAAAAAATCTAATAATGAATAGCAGCAGCAATGCAGAAAATATGTGGTTCGTGGTTTATTTCTTCAAAAAGCGAGTCTAAACTTGAAAATACAAGAATTTGAGTAATTTCCCAAATAATTTGGCCACACACTGTATGTAGGTTAATTCCATTAGTAATTTCCATATTTCTCAATAGACAGTTCCTGTGTTTTAAGGTAAAAGTTGGTTTTTTCTCTTTTCACTAACGTAATTACTTTAAATTTAACTACGTACACGGGTAAAAAACCATGTTTACTGGGCATCTGTGAAATAAAGGATTGAAACATAGTGTTTTACTAGAATTTGTAAAATAATGAAACTAAACAACGTGTGTATCATATTCATTAGTTTTTTCTCCTCTAAGCAAGAAATTTATTCAGAACTAAACGAGAATGCATATATAACAACATTTCTAATCCTCTGCTTAACATCTTTCTTAATCCGCTCAGAAAATATCATCAAATTTAGAACTAATTAAAATGTTTCCAAGTTAGCGCATTAAACTCTAAAACTGAAAAGTTGCTCTGTAGATTTCTTTCTTCTATCCAAAGTGAAAAAAAAGCCATTATAAATAGAACAACTTGACAACTTGCTTCAGGAATTTTATAACCTTTATATGAAATGACAAAATCTGAATACAAACGGCTGGTATCACTTCTAAAATAGAAGCAAAAATCTTTGTATACTTAAAAATCTTTTCTCAGAGTATCAACGATATCTTGCAGTTTTGAAAGGTACGTTTTACATCCGGTTATAAAAAACTTTTAAAGATTCTAAAAACACAATACTCAAAAGAACTTTCGAAACGAAACACAGTAACAGAAGATGTTCTTGGAATAAAGATCATGGCGGAATCGATGTTCCTTAAGACCTTTGGAATTCTTTTCGTATTTGATTTTTGTGAGCTGTTTCCTTTCACTTTTACTTTTCGTGGGAATAAGAGAGAAGCAATAAAATTCAAGGAAGGGAAAGCGTAGCTTTGTACTTTTTTACTCCTTCTATATACCAAAAGATAACTTCGGCCCATATTGACTTTACTTTCGGCTAAAGTGTGCTATTTCGTTGTTTTTCTTTGTAAGTATTTTTTTTTTAATCAAATGTAACTTGTTTTCTGTAAAGAAGAAAGGCCTAGAATTTTTTTGCTTTATATTGTAACACAAATTTTTTGTACATTTTGAGACGGAGAAGTATTTATCTCACACTAATAAATTAAAACAAATTAAAATATAAATAGATAATTAGGAAAAAAAACGTTCATATGTTTAAGAAGTCTGCCGTTTTTATGATGAACAGTTCTTTCTAATTTGTATGTTTAAATGTAACTAACCATTACGCATAAGAAATAACATACGGTTACAGTTTAACACTTGTAATTGTCAACAACTGTATCTAAATGCTCTAAAAATAGCAGGTTTCTATATTCAAGGAATTATTAGCACAAAAACTTACATTTGTGAAAAAATAACTTTGAATTTTAACTTATTTTAATTTTTGCAGTGAAAGAGGGGGGGGGGGGGGGTAGTAAACTTTTTTTTTCTTTTCTTCATGTTTAGTTTATGATTTATGTAAAAAAATGTCTCTAATTGTTCACAGATGCCCCTAAATGTTAAGGGGGTGCACATGTGAATAGGCCTCGCACTCTATGACCACGATAAAAAAATGCAGGACAAGCATCATATTTCAAAGAGAAAACTCCATAATGCGAAACGTGTAAGTATCTACCAATAACTGCTCAATAGTCTCGTTGCCTGTTGTTATTACTAGATAGAGAACCGAAAATAACTAATAAGGGTGCATAGTACACAGACTATTTTATTATGTAAAGTGTATTTTTATTATATACTGCTCTTAAACTTTATACAGAGTAAAATAATGCATTTTAAAATACTTTTTAACTTCAGTTTTATTAAATAAAAATAGATTGAATTTGTTTTTATGCAAGTGTTATTTTAAACAATTTAAGTTTTGACCATCTATTTAGTAACAAAACATTTTATAAAAGTTAAAAACAATAAAAATGAAAAAATAAATATGTTTTAATTATAAACTTTTTTTACTGATTATAGTAAATAATAATTACAACTTTTTGCACATGTTTTAACAATTATAACATTCTACACTAATATTATAATCACGAAGAGGGTATGGGAGCTGTTTACATGTGCCATTAGATGTTGCATTCGCAAGTGCCCCATCATCTATTGTAGGACTTACTCGCAATACAGAAAAATTTACATTTAATAAAAAAGTTTCAAGATGGCCATAAATTTACTTCAATGTTCATTAAATTGTTTACAATAATTACGTTTAGCCTATTAGTTAGTTTAAAATATGTTTTCACGTAAAACAAACAGTGATATAATAACCTACAACACTTGATAAAACAAAGAAGTTGTCAACACAGAAACATAAAATGTTTCATTGCTCTAAAAGTTTGGACAAGAAACAGGACGGGTACTGCCACACCTAAAGATTTTTTTGCTTAAATTATTTTAGTAGAACATATCATGTCTACATGTGTTTTTTATCTAACTGTTATAAAAGTGTCATTTAATTAAGCTGGACTTCATGCCTCTTAATTTTAGGAAAGTTGGACAAAAAATCAATTTATTTGGGATTTTTTTTAATAAAAAAGTAAAAAATTAATGTTAATTAAAAAAATATTGTTGGCGCAAACTTAACCTGGTAGCAACGTGAAGGCTAGTTTTTAATCTATTCACAGCATTACAACGTCTCCTGTTTAGCTTTGCCCCAATTATAAGTGATTTGTGAGAAACTGGTTCAAAATATAATTTTCTACTACGATATCATATGTTTTTGTTTCATAAAGAGCAGTTAGGTGTTCTTTTAAAACACAGCAGAAATATTTTTTCCCACAAAACGACAATATTTTTTCTCTATTTTGCATTTCTGAAACTCAAAATCTAAAGAAGGTGAGAAAACCAAGGAAACATACATACTTCATAAGAAAAAATAATTCAGTTAAGTTTTTGCCGAACTGAAAATCATTAAAAAATTTTTTTAAAAAAAGTTTAAAATGAATAAATTTGAATCAACGTCCCTGAGTAAACATGTTAAAATAAGATATCTGATGATTCGATTTGAACGCGTGCCAAGGATTTATTAAAACATTCTCTCGATATTTGTTTTCTTTAGCAAATTAATAATCAAAAATCTTAAAAAGAGAAGTTCTAATTAATCTAATGACTCATTCAACGACGGAAGAACGTTGTAAAAGACTATTATACGATTATAAGTAACATTTACAATTTTCAAAATGTACAATTTAGTTTAAATTTTTGTATAACAGAAATGCATATAGGATATAAAAGAAATTATTATTATTTTTTTTTGGGGGGGGGGGTAGGGGAATGTGAAGCAAAGTGAAATATCGGGGGGAAATAACTCTCAAATATTTACCCTGCTTTTAGCAAAACTTACCAGGTAATATTTTTAATACGTAGTAACCCATGTAAGCTACTCCAAACGTGAAAATGGTATGGCTGAAGATCAAAGCAAATGATAATATAAGAGGTCTTTAAATATTGATACTCATACTATAACATTTACTGGTAGGTCAAAAGTATGTTTTGATTTTAATTTTTTTTTTATTATTATTCTTAACACTTTTCATAGTACACTGGTGGACAATTGCTAAGGACAGATGGCAATAGCAGTGTTAGCAACCATAAAAGGGAAGGCAGGGAAATATGAAAATTAGCATAAGTTCGGGCGCTGTAAGACGTGTTGTGAGTATTCAAATTTTAGACTCACGATGTTGCTAGTCACGTGACAGCGCTGATAAGCGATATAAAGGGTTGGGCGCGTGGTGACTATAGCTGTTCAAAAGCAAAGATTGACGGGAAAGAATCAATTGACGAACTTGCATTTTTTGGTATGTCTTCCCAACATCCCTTAGATGATTTTATAGGTGGCCGTGTAGTTGGTAACATCGAAGAAGGGTAGAAAAATTTAGATGTTGCCAGGGAGTTCGATGTCAACCACAAGGTTGCTTCTAGACTTTTTAAATCATTTCAAACAAATGCAATGTGTAGCAAAAGTCACTGGGGGGGGGGGTCCTGTACGCAATACGACGCACAGACGGGTATTTGAGACAAAAAGCTGGCCAAAACTCGAAATCGTCAACTTTACCGGTTATTGTCGGTCCTGAGTACCAAAACAGGTAAATAAACGTGACAGTATGTTAAAGCGTTCTTTTCCCATTGAAACTAACCATAAACATTTACCAGTAGTCGGAATTTAACACTTTCATGATTCGGTTGTCCTTGTTTGGGACATTAAAGTTTTTGAACAAACCGTCATTGTTTTATTTTTCGTGTTAAAAGTGATATTAGTGGAAACATTTACTGTAGAAGAGGTCGAGCAAGGTTTGTACTCCATTATCCATCAATTTATGTGTATATATTTTATTATTTCTTTTAATGCTTTCTTCAAGTCTCATGTTTCTAAATATTCCTTAATGTTTCTAAATATTCTGTTCTCTATTGTACTTCTCTTCTGTACTACGTCCAAGTTTTCCTATCATACTGTCTATTTTGACAATCTGCAGCAAAAGTTTGCACGAGTTTGCACAGAAAAGTAATAAAGCAATAAATAGAACAGAATATTAATTCCAAATTTTTCATTTTTTCATTAATTTTTGGGTTCACAAATTTCAGTCAGGTGCATGAAATGAAAACAACTACAGGATATTATAAATTAGACTATAGGAAGACAATTTGATGCTACGGACTTTCAAAGTCAGACCCAGAAATAAAACGGGGTGATATTTTTCAATTTAGATATTTTCTTATAAGAGAAATATATAATTTCAGCTAGTTTCATTTCTATTTGCTTCAACTTTGCATCAAACAGCCTTTGTGCATTGTCTATTATTATATTTGTAGTTGCTTTTGAGTCGTACACATGACTGAAGCCATAGGACCTAAAAGTAATCGAAAAAGCTCAAAATTATGAAAATAATAATGTGCTCTATTTATAGCTTTATTACTTTTTTCGGTCTAATTCGGGCAAACTTTCGCTGCAGATAATCAAAGCAGACATTCTAAAGTAATAAAAGGTTTAACTTAGAAGTAGTACAAATGAGTACAAAGTGTTTAAAACTATTAATTTACATAAAAAATTTAAAAAATAATGGATTGCATTTTTGGGAGGCTTCAAAAATTGCATTAAAAAAATACTAACAGTCTTGAAAAGTAAAAATTGATAAATAATAGACTACAATTCTTCCCCATGCCAATACATAATATTTTTTTCTTCTAACATAATTTTCAAGCGAAAAATAAGACGTCGAAAGTTTATTGAAAAACTCAAATGTCGTAAACAAAGACAAACGAATCACCAAAGTGCTAAGTTCCGACTGCTGGCAAATTTTTATGGACAGTTTCAATGAAAAAAGAACATTTCCACATAATGGCATGTTAATCCACCTCTTTTGAGACTTAAGGTCGATAACAATTGGTAAAGTTGACATTTCAACTTTTGGCCAGCTTTTTGGCTCAAATACCCCTCTGTGCGACGTCAGCAGAAGATTGGTACTTAGTGCTAGCAACAAAAATGAACCAGCGCAACACAGCTACTGAGATAGCAAAGCAGTTTTCTGCTGCTCCTAGCGATCAAATATCCCGAAAAACTGTTACCAGACGTTTGAACGCATCAGTATGCCCGTCAGCTTGTTTGGTACATCCCATTGTCTACATGTCAGTGTTTTGCTCGTTTGTAGTGATGTCTTCAGTATCGCATTTTGAGAGGCTGGGCTGGTGTACTATTCTCAGGTGAAAGCAGGTTCTGGTCTATCGTCTTATTGTGAACGACAACTAACCCGGCATGAGAGTGGAACAGCATATAAGCCGGAAACATAAAAGAAAATGACTAGTATCCTACAAGTTGTGTCATGGTATGAGTATGATTATGATCAATGGCCGTACATCGCTAGTGTGCTTCTAAACAAAACTTTGACGGCTAGTGATACATTAATGTTGCACCACTGCCTCATGTTCATGACTTCTGTGGTGATGTGGGCGATAAATTTGTTTTCATGGATGGCAACGTAACACGTTATTAACAATCGCCGTCCAGGAGTGTCTAGCTAACTCAAAATATTCAACACATTGGATGACCAGCACGTTCTATAGATCTGAATCATATTGAAAATTTTTGGGATGCTTTGGAGAGCAATCTTGCTGGTCGACAACGCCTTACAATAAGCAGGGACACCCTTATCCATGACTGACAGAAGAATGCGATAAATTGCCCCTACACTGCTGGATAATGTTGTGTAAAGCATCACATGACGTGTGGAAGCTTGCATTGCTCTCCATGGAAGCCGTATCCCATACTGACATCTTACGCCGGAATGCCTGGAGGCGGTAATTACAATAATCACTTTTACGCATTCAGCCCAAAATGGCCGTTTCGTCCCTTGAACACTTTTTAAAGCCCAAAATTATCGTCATTACAATGTTCTAGAGTTCAGGCATTAGTTTATTTCACTTGGCATCGAATTACACTTACTTTTTTGCGCGCTACATAGCCCATTGGAATTCGTCCTTAGCAATTGTCCACCAGTGTAATTGAGACCTTCTGATATTTAGGGCAGCACTTCTTTAATTAATACAAAGATTTTTTTACTGTTCATCTAATTAGTCAAGTGCATGCGGGGCAAATTACATGAAGCAAATTGAAATAGCTCATTTCTATACTTATTCAGTTATTTATTAAATCACTTATGTTTTCAACGACTAATTGATTTATTTGCTTTCTTTCATTTAAAAATTCACCTATTTATTCATTCATTGACCTATTTTCTTATTCATTCTTATTTTATTTATTCATTAATTAATACTCATATAATCAATTACTTTTAATTACTTAATCGTTTATTTTTTCATCATCGTATATTGTTTTGTGTTCGAAAGAGAAACTTTTGCTACCATCCAATATCCTAGGATCAAAAATGGTTCAAGTTGCACAATAATGATTCTTTGTCAAGTTGGAATTTTATGGTCGTCTTTATTAAACGAGAGCCGTTGGAGGAAATGCTCTTATTTTCAACAGAACTCATAGACTCTGGTGAAATTTTCATTATTAGTTAACAATGCAATTCTTAGTGCAGAGGATTAAACATTCTTCACAAAATCCAATATTGTATGAAACTGTTAAGAATGTCCAATAACAAATATATATTTTCCTAGAACACTTTCCTTTAAAAATATTTTTATACTTTGACAAAATATTTAGGTACATTTTGCATGAAAATCTTTACATAAATGTTTTGTACATAAACATAAGAATTAAATTTCGTGGCAAAAATAACTTTCCTCAGGTGTTAGACAGTAAGCACTTTAAACACTGAAACATTAGTTTTAATTAAAATGTGTATTTTATTACCTTATTTTAAACAAACGACTTAAAGATATATATATTTATATACAGTAAATCCTTTTGACACACTCATCTCTTAAAAATTTCGAAGAAAAAGAATCTGATTGTGAAAGAATTTCAAGAAAAAGGTTGTTTTCAACATTCCTTTCCTAAGAAGAGGACTCAAAGGCTTGTCTATTTCTTTGTTCTATTTCCATAAAAGCAGCAATGGAATGAAAAAGATAAATAAATAAGCAAAATAAAATAGTAAAAACTGCCAAAAAAATCCCAGAGTCTTTAGTAACTTTGATTCTACTTTGATCTCTATTCCAGTAATATCATCTGTCGTTGAGTTTCGCTTTGTGTGTCCCAACTCTTTTATGCTTCCAGACCATTCCGGAATTTTAATGGTCGGTAGCTGGCTTATCTGAGATTGTACGAAATTGATAACGTACTATTATATTCTTTCGGTGAAAGGTTTTTTGGTAGATGAAATGTCAGTTCTCATCAATATGTCAAGATTTTTTTAAACCTTTTTTAGCTCAACTGGATGATGAAATAGTCAGAAAAATCATTTAAAAGAAATCATTTGTTTCATTAAAGTAAAAAAATAAGATAACTTTTATTGCAAAAGTAAAACAGCTAAATTTAAGTTTTCATGTTTTGAAAAATAAAACATTTAGTTTGTATGTAGTTTTTGAGTACATTCCTTTCCATGACCAATTGTCACACAAAATATATGATGTATCATTTCTGATATCATATCTATCAAAACCATGAAAAAATATTTACTTTCCTTTCATTTTTAAAAAGTTGACTAAGTGACTTTGATAGAATACTTATGCTATGTAAACTCAGTATACTTCCTGTTTTATAGCATTGATTTCTTATGTCGTAATATAGCATTTTACCTCACTTTACTTCTATGAAGAAAATAATTAATATATTTTATTTGTTTCTTGAAACAATACTTAGAAATATAGGTGCGTAAGTTGCTTTGTGAGTTGATATTGTGGTTTTCGTTTTCCGTATGTATATATATATATATATATATATATATATATATATATATATATATATATATATATATATATATATATATAATATATATATATATATATGAAATATCTAGACCCATATTATTGCATAGGTAGTCGCTTTTTTTTTAAATCAGCAACTAGAAGTATTGATTTTTTAACTCGTGTTTTTTTTTTTACTACAGTTGAGCCCGCTTATTGGAATAGCGGTTAAAAGAATATTTCGCTTAATAGAATAAATGTTTAGGGTACCAAACCGCAGCAACTTTTTATTTTGTTCCTGGATAATGGAATATCCCGCTTATTACAATAAATTTTAATGTCGAATTGGCTATTCTATTAATCGGGCTCGACTGTACTTTCTTGATAAGCAGAATCTATTTTAGTAAATTCATATCGATTGCCTTGAATCGAAAACTGAAGTACATTCAAGTCATTAAATTCAATATAGTATGTGTAAGTCATCGAGTTTGTACAATTACCTCCTAGATATCAAAAAAAAAAAAAAAAAAAAAATTGTGATTAAAACATTTTCATATCGGAAAGAAAAAAAAAATCTAATAAAGAGGTGTTCGAGATAAACAATTCAAAATAAGGAAACACAATATATATAACTCTCATCACTTAATTGTACCTAAGGAAAATTTCACTGTCGATTCAATGAAAAAAAAAATGAAAAAACATCAGTCAATCACGTATTATGAAATAGGAGATAATTTGATTGTATAATTTCGAATGTTTAGTTTTGCTATCAGCATGTTATTTTTTATCCCAATAGACAAAGTTCTACTACATAAATAGTTAAATAGAGCGTGACATTCACCAAAGGCATCTGGTATTTGATTAAAGAAATCAGCAGCAATAGTTACCAATGTGAATCTTTTCGATAAGAAAGTGCGTGTGATAAAAAACTTTGACTGCAACGCAATGGCTACTATAAATGGCTATGTGTTTTTCCTAGCCAGTATACAAACCAACCGCGAGAATGTTTGCAGCGGCATTAACATTGCGTCTTTTTGTCCCTGGAAGCAAATGTTACACTACATAAATAGTGAAGTTGAGCCTTATGCTCGTTAGAGGTACATGACAACCGCCTAACGACATCAACGAAAAGAATTGCCCTTCGCGTTCCCCTACATATTTGTGAGGAAGTTGGGAAGAAGGAGATGTCGGTAAATAAGAATAATAGGGAACGGAAAAGAATGATGAGTGTGTGATTATTCTTGCTGAAGGCTTCGATGATGAATGATGCTGATTAAAGAGCATTTTTCATGTTTCATTTCCGTAGGGTTGGATATTTTATCTTGGATATCCAAGTAATGCCTTGCTCGTTTGCGATCAGGCAAATGGCGGAGGAATTCTGCTCCACAGCATTATAAATATGTGTGCAAATAGCTTTGTGTATTTTTCATAGTTAAACGACGCATAAAATAAATTTCATTTTGTTATAGTGCACAGGACTTTATTATGTTGTTCTAGTACGTGCGGTTTTTATTATTTATTTATTGTGCATAGTGTAGAAGTAAGTGGAAACATTATAAAAAATGTTTCTACTAGTTGTCGGTTTGAATAAAAAATCGTATGAGCTTTAATTCATTTCTTAATGTTTTAAAAGGAATTAAAAATGTTTTTAGAAGAAAACAAAGAACAATTCAGTTTCTATATCCAATACACAAGCAAACAAGTGCATATATATTTGCATAAAGGGCGACAGTCTAAAAAAGGAAATGCATTGCAATTTTTTGTTTAAATGATAAAGGTAACTACTGTAATTGGAATTTTATTTATGACATGATCGGTGCTATCCCTAGGGGGAGGAGTATAGGGTTTAGTTCGCATGTTAGCTCACTCTGGGCTTGTGCAGTTTTCAATTGTATATGGGCTGTGTAATTACGAGTAATTCCACGGGTAACTGACTGACATTTGTGAAGCAAAACAATACGTATTTTGTAATATTCAACGCAAAATATACATTGTAAAACTAATCTTTCCACTGGAATATTGTATTTTTTGAGCTGAATTCAATGGCAAAATTAACTTCTGAAAATACATTTTGGACGATTTAAAAAAAAATTGTTAAAAACATATTAACGGAGTGACATACCAGGTCTGTATAAAAAGTAATGAGACTGAGCTGTGTGTTCTGAGAATTAATTGCAGATATTAATACGCACACCTAAAATTCAAAATAAGACCCTCAGCCTTGTACACACTTATCCCAGCAAGTCTTCAAAGATTTGAAGGCTGCTCTGTAGCCTGATTCCAGAATGTTCTAAAAAAGTCTTGTGCTAGCGCTTTAACGGCATACAGAGTTTCATGGTGATGCCCTGTTAGTGATAGTTTCATCTTCGGGAATAGAAAGAAGTCTGCTGGTGCTAAATAGTGGCTGTTGGCGGGCTGGGGAAGCAAAGAGATACCTTTATGGACCTGGAAGTCTTGGTGGATGAAACCATTGAGAAGAGATAAAATGGATGGAGTGAAGACTTCCATTCATGAAACCAAGACCTCAAGTCACGTGATAGATTTTAAAGCAAACCATTGGCAGAAATCAGGATTATTTTGCTTGTTTCGCGCAAAACGTGCCAACCATTCGTCATAGTTGAGTCACGTGACTTGGGGTCTTAGGGTCAGCTTTTGCTAAGCCAATGATTGGACTTGCTCCCTCCATTTTTTTATTCCTGCTCTAAGGATAAAACAGGTGTTTCCGAGCATTTCTCAAGCGATGATGCTGTGAACTGTCATTTTGTCAAGTCCAACTTCATCTGTAACCATTCTCACACTTAACTGGCGATCCGAATTTAGCACAACATGCACACAATCATGTTCTGCTGGTTGACGGGCACCCTGTGTGCGATTCATCCTCGACGCACTCCCGGCCATCTTTGAAACACTTGTGCCACCGAAATACATGCGCCGTTGACAATTATCTCCGAGCACTTTCTTACGCGTCTCTAAGTCTCTGACGGCGATTTACCAAGTTCCACACAAAACTTGATCGCGTAACGCTGTTCAAATATTCTCTGCATTTTGGAGGTGGAACCGATGTTAGCAACAGAGGTACACTATAAGGAAAAGGCTGTCTGGACAAATACTCCTAGGCGACTGCATACCGGAGTGAGTCCCACCAGTTACCCCCACCACCGACCTAACCGATTTGTTTGTCTTTGGGAGGTAGTCGCATCAGGAGCAAATGAGTCTCATTACTTTTTATACAGACCCTGTACTTTTTTCATAATGTCAGCCAATTACCATGTTTTAAATAAATATTTAAAGATCACTCAAAATATATTTCGTTAATTAAACTATACTAATAAATTCAACTTAAAAAAATACAATAATTCAGGGGAAGATATCGTTTATACAACATATATTTTATTTTGAATGTTACAAAATAGGTATTGTTTTGCTTCAAAAATGTCAGTCAGTCAATCGCGAATTGCCCACATAAGTTTCAGCAATTTAAACGAAATTTAACCTATTTACGAGCAAAAATTAGATCTGAAGACTAAAGAGCTTACCTACCGAATTTGCTAGTGGTTAAGCCCAGAATGACTGCGGTGCAGCATGGTGGAATGGCAAAATTTGGATGAAATGCTAGTTTGCGGTTTTGGGTTTAACAAATGTTTTGAGGTTACTTTCGAAAATGATTTTTAAATGCTTACAAGAGTTGAGATTTTGAGAATAGGATGGCCAAGCGTGTATCATTTTAGTAGAGTTTGGGTGACACATAGCGAGTATGGTCTCTCGAAAATGATCTTCAGGGTCAATTCCTCTCTCAGTCCGATGCTTAGCCGACATTTTTTTCGAAATCTGGATATCTTTAAATAGTAGGGAAAAGGTTATTTTTTAAATTTTAATTTATCATCATTTAGCAAATTTTTAAATTGTAAAATACATGGACTAGTTCTCTAACTTACTTCACATGTTTCCTTTCTGTCATAATAGGGCTGTTATTTTCAGAATTGAATGCCTCGACAATCGATGTATACTTAAATACGCACTGATTTGACATTTTGAATAAGCAATGAAAAACAATAATGCATATGTTCAAATATGAAATCCCAACTTGTCCTGCATACAATTAAGATGCATTAGTTACAATTTGCTTATATTTCAAAAATTATCAAGTTTTTTTTTTTTCAAATAGCTTAAAAGGGTTGAACCTGTGCATTCATCATTTTGTTTGATGTATGATTTTACAGCATAAAAAAGTTGTTGCACGACTCTTTACTGACATAAGAAAGGATATTAAAATAAAGTGATGATTGATTTCAAAACGTTTTCCAAACAACCAAACAATTTTGCGAAAAAACGGAAGATCGCGTTTTAACGCTTAAACGGACATGAGATCAAAAAAGATCGAAATTAATTTCGAAAACAAATGAAATCGTAACTTAGCTAAAATACAATAAAAATAAACTAAAACGACAATATTTTTTTCCAGTGAAAATGGAGCATATACGGGGGTTTATATACCTAGGGCTATTGTTGCATAAAACACGTTCATAACTTTTATTTGTCTTTTGTATATTAACTAACTTAAAACATTCGTGATATTATTTTAGTAAAAATAAGTTGCTTCTGAAAACTGAATAAATTTCACGTTTGCATACAACAATAAAAAGTAAATAAATAAATAAATAAAAATTTCGGGAGGTGGAGGGGTAACATCACAAAATCATGCCTCGGGGGACATCCGGGTGGTTTCGTGCTAGGCATCCTACAGCTTAAAATAAGCAAATATACTGTAAAATATTTTCCTACTTTTTACACTTTTTCTTAAATTACTTATCGTTTAACACGCATAATTAATACGCTCAATTTTAAAGCTTATACCTGCATAATTCTTTACATTCGAGCAAGCTACCACTTTCTTTCTTCAAGTCATTGATAGATAAAAGCTTAACTCTTAATCTATTTGTTCATCATCCATAATAGAAATGCTAAATGAACTTAGACTACTCCATTCTTTTGTTCAAATCACTGATAAAAGTTCAAGTGCTAATCTCTTTCTTCATCATTGCTAATGACACAAGTAGATGAACTAAGGCTTTGCTCAATATAAACCTCTTTCCGAATATCTTCCAGAAAATCCAATTTTTGCTTTTACTCTTCCCTTAGCAATGCATTTAGGATCTTCCTTATAGTCTCAAAGAGTGGTGCTTAGTTGCCTGACTCTCAAGGGTAGGAAAGAGAAGTTGAATAAAATAGTTTGACAATAGACTTTTACCAAACACTAATTTATGCCATTGGCGAAATCAAAGGATTTTGTATTACAGTTTCTTGAACTCCTACTTTATCTTGTATGATTATAATATTCATTTTTACTTGAATACGATGGTGTTTATTCTCATTAGGCATGACATTTGTGCTCATGTATCTTTATGCACCTTCATTACCACGACTAAATTAAATTGCACGTAAAAATAAAACTGAAATCATGAACGCATTTTAATGTGTTTCTTAACTTCGCATGTGCTTAATATACTACGTCATAAAATAAAATTCCTTATTTAAATTCTTCATAAACATCAGTCTGCAATTGATTTCCTATTTTCCAACAAGATTGAAAAATAGACAGTCAGTGCGACCCACATAAGCCTCGGTTTAAACTTCGTTTTTAATTGCGTCACGGAAGAATCTGACGTGTGATTGGTGAATCGGATACAATTTCTTTCACGTGACTAGCCAAAAATGACATCGGAAAAGATTTGGCCAGTACGAGAGTCTGGATAAATGTTGCAAAAAAAAAGGCTAAGGTGTCATTACAAGTGCTTAAAAACAGATTTGTAAACATATAGGGGGACTGAGGTTGGTTATGATATTTTTTAAACAAATCTTCTCAACATTCTGACTATATTTTATTATTTTGCGTAAACATAACTTTTTTTTTGATAAAGTAACTTATTTAGTTTTATGTATAAAATAATATGAATTACCAGCTTGCTTGAGAAAGCATGAACAAATGAGTTCTTGGGAACTGTAACTTTATGTCCCGTGCTAGGGATTCATGTGTGCCACGGGACTAACATCATAAGACTCCGTACTTTGAGAAAAACTATCAGAAGCTATTATTTGTAAAGATGTGTTCTCATAGTAATTAATCTTACATAGATATCCAAAATAATAATAATAATAATAATGATAATAATAATAATAACAATAATAATAAAAGCATTTCTTACACAGAGAAAGAAAAAAGTTGATTTTCTGCTTAGCGCATAGCAAAACGTAAAATTTGCGTGTCACAGAAAACGTAAGAGTGTAACTTTGGCGCAAAATGTAAAATTTACGCGCGATAAATAACGTAGGTCGAGTATAAATGTTTGAAAAATAAATATGTAGCTTGCAACATCCCATATACGAGTAAGTCACAGCTTGAACAGAAAAAGTTACTAAACAAATTTTAATGATTTTTGAGCTGTCAAATTATAATCACATTTCCTGCAATCAAGTATAGTTTGACTGGCGAGTCGGACTAAGTATCTTGACTTCTAATAATGTTTGTCCTTAATGATACACATTGTGGGGTATTATTTTTGGATTCTAATCTGGCTCTAAAAAATCCATCTCTCTTGGTTAGACAACAAACTGCGGCTGACGCTTCGTTGTCTAATTTTGCGCATCATTTCATTGTTTCAATATAACGTGAGGTTTTAGAAATCATACAATTTAGTAGATACGCAATCAAGTACCATTTCTTTCAAAGTTTAATTTGAAATTCCTTTTTTTAGTGGAGGATCCAAGTTTTTCCACTTGCACTTATCAATGAGCTCGAGGTAGTCTCTCAGCATTGAAATTGAAATCGGAAATTAAAAATGTTTGCTGTCAAATCGAATTCTTCAACTTTGCCATCGTACTCCGACGAAAACCAAGATCTCAGATGTCGTTTCGATCATCAACAATACTGTCGTTCTGTACACTGGTTACTTTAAGAATCGGAAAATTATAACACTGGGGAATGCAGATGATCGTCATCTGAGAAATTGGTTTGCGTCGGATTACGACGACAAATTCAAAGAATTTGACTGGACATTGGACATTTATAATTTCAGATTTCAATTTCGAAGCTGAAAGACTATCATGAGCACATCGATAAGCAGAAGTGGGAAAATTTGGCTCCACACCTTTCCAAAATGGGAATTTCAGATAAAACTTTGAAAGAAATGGCGCTTGATGTTGTACCTACTGAATTTTATGGTTTTCAAAACCTCACCATATGATACTAAAGCAATGAGACGATAGGTAAAATTAGATACAGAAGTTATAGTTATAGTTGGATCGAAATATTCGAGTCAAATTATAACTTAGAAATAGTACGACACAATATAACACTTAGATCAAAAATCGTCAAGAGTTAATTATAGTCTAACTCACACACCAAATTATGTTTTATAGTAATTAATGTAATTCATTTTCAGAGCTCAAAAACTATTAAAATTTATTTAACAACTTCTTTCGTTCCAAGGTGTGACTTATGTGGGCTTTTGCAACTACATTTACGTTTTCCATTGTTTACACTTAGCCACTGTTCCTTTCATAGGTAAATTTTACTTTTTTGAGCTAAAGTTACCGACTAAGTGGAGAATTATCTGTTTTTTATTGGATAAGAAAGGCTTTTATTGCTTTTTTTTTCCGTATCTATGTAAGAATTAATATGGAAGCAAATGTTTACAAATAATTATTTCTAATACTTTCCCTCAATTTTGACGCTATATTCGTCAAATTCAAGGTATGTATGGAACTTCAAAGTATAGTTTATTATTAAAGTAACCTTATGCAGTGTGTAATGTACACAAAATGCCTACTATTAAGTTATATTGCATCAAATTTATCAAATTTTGATTTTAGATGAAATTATTGTAACTTTTTTCAGTTTTATACAATATTGATCAACTTCAAGGCGCGAGCGACCCCTCAAGATATTTTTTTCTGTCGAAATCCTTTTGCATGGCTAAATATCTTTACAAAAGGCAAATTTTCTGCACTATTACTTAGCGTTTGTCAGATTTTAATTTTGTTAACTCCACCCTACTGTTGAGTCAGTGCTTGGATGGGTTTTCGATTGGAAGTTCTGTGTTTGGTTGGGTTTGTTCCTTATTTAAGTACGGATGCATTTTTCTCGGGTGTATAATCAAAAATTCCTGCTTCGCGAGATTTAGATATGAAATGGTTGATGTAGCAGAAGATTTTAGATTAGGCCAAATGGTCAAAAGAAAAGTACATTCATTGGGAATAGTACATCTTCTAGGGCCCTCAACTGCTATTGTAACAACCTGCCCAAAGCAAGTGTGACTTTTTGTCCCAACTATTGATAATGAGAATATTCTTTACAGAATAAAATGTTATTTGCACTATATCGTCGCTTCAGAGCTCTAGTAGGATATCTTAGTGTTATTCTTGTAATTAGATATCTTACTGTTGCTCTGAGGCGACGATAAAGTCTTATAAGTGTTTTTCTTGTCTTTCCAGCCATTCAAACATGCTGCGAAAATTTAAGATTTGACAGTCAGTCGGGTTATATTTTTTGGGAAAAATCAGTTTCTTATTGACACAGTTACTCTACCATTTCAGCTGACACAGTATAAGTTACAAATCCTTTAATGTAAATATTATACACGTATATGTTTCATATTAAAGCGTTTTTTGTTAAAGTATGAAGCTAGTCCTTCATATCGTACTCATATGTTCTCCAGAAATGTTCACATGTGCACGCTGTAAACTTTTTCTTAAAAGCAAGCATTTTATTATTATTTTTTTAATCTCTAATATTTTCAAAGAAATAAAGAAGCAAAAAAAAGCGTGTGCCTCCTTTCCCCTACTACTGTTAACTAAAAAGTAATGGCTTTTAGTTAGTCAAAAGGCAACGTTATTAAATATATATTTATTTTAAATATTAAAAGCAGAAAAGGTTCATTGAATACATACGTGCTGTTTAGAATAAATTAGAAGTATTTTACATACATATTAAAGTAATATTGACTTATCTTATGAAGTGTAAGATCATTTAAATATCTAAATAAGTTGCTGAAATTATCATATAGATGTTATATTTTATCGATAAAGGTAAAGTAACAACGATTAATAACGGAAAAATATATTTTTAATGACATTCATGCTTTTTCTGTTGAAGTTATGGACATGAAAAATAATTCTCTTGTGAATAAACAAATTATGAAAACTTTACAAAATTATTTTACTGAAAAGTAAACTCAAATACACTCGAACATGCTTTTATGCGGTGAATATGTATCGCATAAAAAAAAACACAATAAGCTAAAAATAGTCTTTAAAAAAAAAAAAAAAACAGAACAAATTCTGTGAAGAGGGATCACAAATTAAAAAAAAGTGCATGGTTGTGCAAAAAACTTAAAACCTTACACAATTACAGTTAGTAACTGCTACGAAATCAAGACTAGGCAGCTACTTGGAATCTTGCCAAACCTTTAGTAATCTGCTTTGGAAAATGAATATGCTAGCATTTTTCAATTTTTGTCTACGTAAGTAGCTATTTTACATGTTTAAAATATTTTAAAACGTATGACCATTATCATTCATAGTCTGACAATATGTAAATTTTCTTCGAGTAAACAGGATTTTGCTTTGATACCCTCAGTCAGTTACCCCTTACATTTCCACCGACAATACCTCTCACTCGATTGGTTCATGCGTTCCTAACTTATGTTCCAATTTGATTGACATTTTCACAAGGCTCAAAAATAAAACATCGCGCAAAAAAAGATGGTACAAAAACAGGTTTTTAGTGCAATAGCTTTACTTAAACGAATTGAAAACCTTTAAATAAAAATTATTTTTATAAATGTAATACTGACTTATCCAGTTCAGTTGTACTAAATTTAAGTTCTACGTTTCTTAAACTGTCACTAGTGCATCTTATTTGGCACCCATCGTTTCTAAACAGCATCCAACATAGCTCAGTCACGCTGGCAAAATAAATCGCTTCACTTGAACAATACAGAATTTTGAAACGAACTTTGACAAAGACGTTTTCTTGGCCTAACGATCAGTTCTCTAGATTTATTGGAAAAGAAGAGCATTAAATTTAAGACCAGATCTGTTTTAATGGCAGTTTAAGAGAAATCATTTTCTCGCGGTAGAGAATGAAAAATGTCTCCTCTCAGTAGAATAAGAAGAATAAACTGAAACGAATCGGGTCACAATTTTCTGCTTACTCACTTCGCTTTATAAGGCATTTGAGCTGATCAGAGGAAAACTTTTTGGAGGAACTGCATTGGTCACGTATAATAAGATTTATGTGTGGTTTTCCTATGAAATATAGACTAACTTAAATGTGAATAAACGCTAAAACTAGCTTTAGCAGAAAACTTTTTTTTTTAAAGTATGAGCACATTTAGTACTTCCCAACTTTTAATCTGTGTTCGAATTTATTTCTTTCATGAAAAAAAAAAAAAGCTGATGCACAGTTTTTTTTTTTCCATTCATATAAAAACTTGTAGTCTTTGCAATATTACAGACATTTGTATTGTTCTATTAAGTGCTTTCATTTTCTTTTAGAATGAATGCATGAAAAACATTTTTACCCCGTTTATCCTCATTCATTTAGTGTGCTTTTTTACATGTCTTTTATATTAATTTGCATATCTTATTCTACGAGATAAGCTGTACCGAGTTTTGGAATAAATTAAAAACTTAAAACAAGATTTTCATATTAGAATCGTACGTTATGATACGAACATTTTCGCGATTGTTATACCCTAAAAATTCAAAATAATAGAATATCAGAACTGGTTGAACAAAACTTGACCCTGAGTCGAGAAAAATGAACGCATGCAAATTAAAAAGAGTAAAACAGATTATTCATGGATGAGTAATTCAATTTGAACAACTTTGCAAATGTTATTTCAACAACTTATGGATCATTAACGCATTGGATTTTCTTCTTTTTTTTATATGGGTCAAAAAGTTATAATAATTCATTTATTCAATGTGAATTTTAAAAAGCAAAGACAAAATTTGCATACCTGTTAACCGATAAACTGTCGCAAGTATAAACTTGGCGCCCGCATAACTTTAAGCCTTTTTAAAAGTCTTTTGTTACTCGAAATGCTCGCCAAGGTGATAACTAGGGAAAAAACGAAGTCACGTACTATTTCATTGCTTAAAGTTAGAAAAAAAAACAATCCAACTCAATTCAAATGAACGTTTTACAATCTGTGGTATGTAATGCTTTAAAGAAACATAGAAGGACAGACCAACCAAAAAGTAATCGAAGTAAATAAGGTAGAAAAACTGCAGTAACTGACAGAGATGATCCCACGTTAAAGTAAGTCGTCCAAAATATTCGTTGAAAAATTCTTCTTACGTCCATTAGTGTTAGAAAGAATGTATAGTTACCTTGTCCACGCTAACTACACTTGCACGGTTGCATAAACTGCAGTTTCAATTGAGGAACTACGAAGCCAGATCAAAGACAAATATATTGATGCAGAGACGTGACCGACTCTATTGGAGCAAAGAGAAGCTCATATAGGGGTAACAAGGTTGGAAAAGTATTATATTCAGTGATGAATCTTTTTTTTTTCGAAATATCTAGGAAAAAAAGGTGCTTGGGTTTGATGTTTAAAAAGTAAAGCGTAAGAGAAATATTGTGTAAGACGTTCCCTGAAATTTGAGACATGCTTTATGGTATGTGGGTACATCAGGGCTACTAAAAATTGGGCAGTTGTATGAGATGAGGCGCAGCAGTGACACATTTTACTTTTCAGCAAGATTCCACTTCGTGTCACATCTCTAAATCGAGTCGTATATTAAAAAAAAAAGTGGAATTCCGGTATTAAACTGGTCAAGCAACTTCCGATCTCAATACGATCAAGAATTTGTGGTAGCGTCAAAACTAAAGAAAACGGATCAAGACCTAGTGCCCGTCAACAAAATTTAACTCTTTGCCGCATTTAAGAGAGTATGGAAACTGTCAGAAGCGAAGAATGTAAATAGGTTTTAGAATCCGTGTGTAAAGCATTGAATAAAGCAAAAAATGACGCACTTAAGTATTGATATTCTTTCTTTTGAAAATGTTCTCCCCCCTTTAGTTTGAATATTCTAGTTTTTTGACTCAATGTAAACCTTCATCGCTATAAACTTTTGGATTAAGATTATTTTTAATTAAGTATGTTTCAAATGAAATGTACACTTTAAGGTCTAAGAAATGTGGCACTTTCATTAAAATAACCAATTTGAACTTATATTTGGGTAAATAAACTTTTTTTTCTAAAAGTGAAAAGTATTCTATTTTTTTTGAATTTGGGATGTACATGAGTCCAGCAATAATTAAACAAAATTATAAATATATGCTTGAAAAAAAGTCACATCGAACTTACAAGGAAAACAACAAAAAATATTTACAACAAGGAGTAATCCAGGAAAATATGTGTTCCTATGAAAAATAATGCAGATGAGTATATAAAACTGATGCACTATAGGTTGAGCATAAAAATGAATCATATATGTCATACCTGACATACATATGTCATTAAATGGTAAAGACATGATTTTTATAGTGTTATAGTACGTTAAGAAAATTAAAATTTTAAAACTGTACAAAACTATAAATAAATCCTCGAAAAGAAAGTCACTTCATGCTTACAAGAAAAAACTACAAAACGCAATTACGATAGTAAATAAATTTTTAAGTCAGTTTTAGCGCTTAGTGAAACCATTCTTCGAATAAATTCGCTGTAACAACATTAAAAGAGTTTTATGTACGAAATCACTTAAACAAATACTTTTGGGTAATTGGTTTAGTTTTTTAAGTGAATTTGCAGTCAAAAAATAAGCATAAAATGTCAAGAAATTTATACTTACGTCAGAAAACATTGATCTAGTTATAAAGAAGAATAATTAGTTGAGACTTGCAAACAAACAGAAAGCAAAATACACTTAATGTTGAACAATACTTCAATTTTGCACGCTTTATTCTTCGAAGGATGAGGTTTTTAAAATTTCTAAAAAGCACCAGTGCATAAATTAATCTTTCCCTATAGATTTCAGTCGTTGGCAGATTTGCTTTATAGAATTTTGAGGAGAAAGTGATGTTGAAAGAGTAAAAAAAAATAAATAATTCGCTAGGTTCAAGCGTACAACATAAAAACATAAATGTAAAGGGTAACATTTTCAGAATTTTTTATTGTTTAAAAAGCAGCAAGCGAGTGTACTTTATTACTGTGTGAAAAATATAAGCTTACATTAAATGTAGAGTCACAGCAATTATATTTTCCAAGAAAATTTTCATGCATCGCTTGAAATTTAAAAAAATACCAAAAGCAATTAATTTTTTAGGGTGTCAACAATAACATAATTCAATCATTATTATTCCGTCATGCAATTATATGTAGAATATAAATCATTATTTTATCTTATATTTGATATTTATTTATGCTATTTTACGTAGCAATAACTATGCAAATTTTTTAAGCTGTAGGAGCGTTCAATTTTATCTGCATGTAGTTTTTTTTTTTTTTTTTTTCAGTTTTCGAAGCTGAATCGTTCTCTCATATTTTCAACAAATATTTTCAGGGAGAGAAATGTACTTTATTCTAAGCTCTGGAATCAATTCTGGTTTCATTTGGTATCAAAATATTAATTCATCTGCAAACTCAGTAGAAAAAATGTTTTTGCATAATACACATCCTGTCATCACTCTAAGAAAATTCAGAAACGTTCCTGGATAATAATGGTTAAGTCCAATTTCTGCAAGTAACACATCTTGAAAAAAAAAAGGAATGTTTTCCACCAATATTCCAGAAATTATCCAGGAATATTTCTGGAGTGTTTATAAATCTCCTTGGTTAAAGCCAGTATCGTCTCGGAACCTTCAGAGAAACACACCTAAACAAAAGTCCAAAAGCAATATTGCAATTATCGGCAAAGCTAACACAAAGTCGCGGGCGAGTATCAAGAAACTAAGTCCCCAACAATTCTTGCAAAGCTACGGAATCCCGAGTCTTATTCGCTCCCGTTGGGTGTATAATTTTGTTATATAGGAGTTTTATTTTTAGTTCTTGTGGCGCAAAAATGTAATTTTTTTTTAAATACACTTTGTAGTTTAGCTTAGAAAGCAAAAACCTTAGTCATTTTCAGTTACTCTAATCATAAAAACTTTTTTCCAGATCCACTGAAGACTAGATTTAAGAACCCAATCAACAAAAGTAAAAAACTTAAGCAGTATGCTTCTATGTTTCTTTCAATCTGAAAATCAAATTATTTGTAACAAAATTTATTTTTTTCTTTCTATGTAAAAAGCTTATAAGTAAGCTATTTCTATATATCGACACTTCATAGCAGCAGTAAAATGTCCTACTGTTTTTCTTAGCCTCAGATGTCACACTAATTCCCTGAGATGACGATAGAATCAGGTCCAGACAAACATTCATAAAAGTACAGTTTAATCTGTAAATATATTGTTTTATAAAATGCGATAGTCAGTAACATAGATAAAAATATCTTGGAAACACTAACTAAATTATTTAATAATTATGTAGAAGTTTATGTTTAAACTTTTTAGTTTAGTTTTAAAAACTAATTGTTCGCATTAGAATTTTGATTAATACAGATTTTTTTTGTATTGTTACTTGTCTTACTGGTACTTATGGGACAACGTCTTTGTCTTTAGTTTTCCTTTTTTTAAAGAAATTTTATTTTTCTAACCAAATTGAGTCGTTTTTCTCTTTAAAAAAATATAGAGTAGGATGCAAAATATATTACTTATTTAGGTGTTAAATATAATGTTTGAATCTATATATTTACGAGAAGTCGAAAAGCCACAGCTGGCAATCGTTGCCATCAAATATCCTTTTTATTTGGCCTGTTGGCCATGACCGGTGCGTAACACACGATGCAATATTGTACTTTAAATGCACAACAGAAAAATGTAAACATGAAGGGTCTTTTTTTTTTGGATTTCTTTACTGTTTAAAAATCAGCACAGGAAATTTATTTTATAACTCTGCAAAATATATTAGTTTATAATAAATGTAGAGTGGCAGCCATTTTAATTTTCGAACGAAAATTTTTATGCGCTGCTTGAAATTAAAAATAATAATAATTATTATTATTATACTAAAAACAATACTAGTAATAAAAGTAATTAAATTTTAGCGTGTTAACCATAACAGAATTCCATCATGCATGATTTGCATTGGGAAGTACACTCACTGGCCAATGAATTAGAAACCTTTGAAAGAAACTTCTTTCCTTATTCGGTCTATGCAAGGGGGCCTGGATAGAGTATCATGATATGGAGCATGCTCAGCTGGCTGAAAGTGGTGCCCTGGTTTCCTCGAGGGTAAATAAACAACCATGCGATACCTAGCTATGCTGGCAGATCAAGTGCACTCTGCAATGTTGCATTTTTATCCTGATGGCAACGGATACTTCATGGACGATAATGCAATCATACTTCGTTCCAGATGTGTTGAAACTTGATTCGCTGAGCATCAGTCTGACTTTTAACACCTTAACAGCATAGAAAATGTGTGATATCTGAGGGAAAGATGCATCCGACAGAACTTTCCTCTTCCCTGTAGTTTACACGATCGAAAATGCTGCATAGCCAATGCATAGTATTCTGTGGATGTAAATGCACTCCAGAAGCTTGTAGACTCAATGCCCAAACGAATCAGAACAGTTAACCGTGCAAAAGGAAGTCCAATAAAAAATTATTTCGGTGTTTTAATTCATTAGCCAGTGCGTGTATTAGATAGCGTTAAATGGAAAGTGGTTAAATAAGCTTCGTTCTAAAGTATAATTAAAATGAATAATCAACACAAATACAGCACAAATTAGCAAGAAAATACAGCATATTTCATCACAATCTGTGCTTTATTTACGTTGGTTTTTCACTTCAATCATTAAAAAGCATTGTATAAGAAAACCTTTCTTAATGTGCATTAAATATTAATATTATCATTCAAGATTAATATTATCATTAAATATTAATATTATCATTAAATAATAATATTATCATCAGATTGTTTGAAGAGTAAATAAATCAGAATAGATAAGGAAACCAAAAGATTTTCATTTCATAAGCAAAATCATGCGCATATTCCCTAACGTTAAGGGTCTTGCAATTTAAAAATGCTGCTTACATATAAAACAGCAAAATGTTAAACATTTTAAAACTCCAAAAGACTCAGATTTGCATTCTGCTGTTATCAATTCTGAGCTAGATAACTCAGATAAGTTTTAGTGCACAACAGATTAATGATGAGTGCGCATAGTAATTAAATTTGCGAAAGAGTATCTAGACATCAAGCAAGAAATGTTCTCCTTACTTCTTATTTGCATCATAAAGGAATAATTCCATTAATGGCCAAATGCTTCAATAAATTAAACGTAAGTAATTCTTAATATTAAGATCATACATTAGGCATTTATGATGTTTATAAATGGTGTAGTAATAAAAAATTAAGTTTCTATTTAAAAAAAGGTAAATTTTCAAACTTATATGACTTTCACGCTTTCCCCAAAAGATTCGCTTTGAAGTTTCTACCTCCTAAAATACTTTTTTTTAATCTTAAGGATTAGAAAACGCTAACTATAAAAGCTTTCTAGTAAACGACACAATTTTCATTTCTAAAGCGCGTTAAAAGTTGTCAAACTCTTTATGGATTGTTTTTATGTTGATGAACATTTAGAAAATCATTTACAACAAATTAACTGAATGAAAGAGTAATTTCCTAAGGTGTTTCTGAAGAATAAATGATTTATGCTAGGCAAGGTAGGCAGGCTTCTGGTTTACCTCAAGGTCTCAGTGGGAGTGAATCCGTTATAAAAATACCATGTTCAGAAAATTTTTACGTGGAATCCTGCATCTCACGTCACATGGGTTCTGGACATCTTTATATTATAGCTTGTCGAACAGAAATAATGTCAGATAAAATTAGTCTTTCAAAAGAGTTCTGTTGAATGTAAATTATTCCATTTTGTTGCATAAAATAATTAGAGTGATATATTAAAATGAGTCGTGAAATTTTGAACTGGAAGACATTGACAAAAACGCTCAATAAATATTTTAACTACAGCACCTTGCAAGAAATCAAAAATAAAATCATCAATACGTTCAATGTAAACTTTGTTTAGGCGTTTACTAATTACATTCTTTAACCATCTATAGGGGGCGCGCTATCCGGGAAAAACGCTAAGGGACAATTTTATTTTTTAGCTTTACGGAAGACAGTACTAGGAATGTCTGACTTTAGCTATTCTCCCCTCCCTTTGGCATTATTTTATTCATTGAAGTTTTCTAGCGTTAGTAGCAGTCTGCGTATCTGCTGTCTCTGTCTGAGAGATATGAGCTGTTGTTTATGTTGATTTAAGCAGTTACCTTCAATACGATTAAAGGTTAAATCTGCCATAAAACTTTTAAAATGTAATGTAAGGAGAGCTTTCTTAAACTATCTCGCATATCTCGCATATACACTGCTCCTATTTTAACACTAAACTCAACAAGGCATAAAAATTACGCTAAATCATAATCCCAAATGACAAGTGCACTAAACTCATGAGGTGCAGCTGCGATATATGCAAAAAAAAAAAAAAAAAAAAACGCTCATACGTCAAAGTAACTAGTATATTCATGCAAATGTAAATAATAGATGTATAGAAACAATCAGATTAAAGCAGTGCTATTGTCGGTTCCTGTATCAGACGGTAAGTGTCTGGCAATGTTTTTAGTTTGAGTACCTCTCCTACAATGGCTCGAAATAGTGAATGAAATGAGTTTAAACTTGTTGTTTCCTAAGTATGCTATGAATATAAGGATTCCAGGAAGATATCGAATCTCAGATGTCAGAGTGACCGGAAAAGGAATGCGAAAGAATGTGGTCAAAGATGGTTGGCGATAATTATCAAAAGTGACAGACGAGAAACAATCCATCAAAATACATCAAAATTTAATGATGAAGTATCAACAAGAGCTAGCGTCCAAACTATACGATTAGGGATTTGAGCTTTCGGAACAGAAGACCTAATCATATACCATTATTGATTGAGTGAGGCAAAGTTTTACGCCCCGCCTGTTAACCATTAAAAAGACGTTGCCTGGTCTGACAATTATCGGTTCCAATTGTATCGGACAGATGGACGCGCACAGGTATGGAGGCAATTTCGAGGACCCACGTACCTTTTATGCCAACAAGGGATCGTTCAATAGAGGCTCTGTATGGAGCTTTTTCAGTTGGCATCATATCGGACATCAATCACTTCTAGATGCAAATTTAACTAGTAGCAAAGATATTTTCTATGCGACTACTTGCACCATTCGTTTTCATTGTGCATTCACACTGACCTGCGGACCATGGTGACCAGATGTGTAAGGCGTCGGACTTGGGACCGGAGGGCCCCTGGATCGATCCTATCCGGTTGAAAATCCACCGTCTTCATTAAGGGTGACTGGGTGACAATTAATACGCTAGTGGTCACACAGCCTCCAACTGAAACGATACCAATGAAGGGTGCTAATCCAGGAGTTATTCGACTTCTGGTTTGGTTCTAAATTATCGAACTGTTCATACATTGTGCTGCCATCTATCGTGGTCTCCAAATTGGACTTTCATCTAGATAGGTAATAAATTAAAACGGAAGCCGCACCTCTCTGCATTAAGTCAAGTAGCCACGAGTGGCATAAATAGCAACAACAACAATGACCTGCACATATCGCGAAGGACCATGTGTCACCTCACACTTGAGGAGTTGCTACAAAGCGGCTGCAGAAGCGATTTTCTGACTTTAAACAATTATGCTGGTCGCTTAAATCTTCAGAAATGAATATTATTGAGCATATCTAGGATGCCTTCCAGAGTGCTGTTCAAGTGAAATTACCATCAGATCGTTATACTATAGATTTGTGGATAGTCCTGTTAGATTCATGCGGTTAATTTCCTCCAATATTCCTTGAAACATCAGTATAGTCGATGTTAGATCTTGGTCGGTTTGTTCGAGCACTTCCGTGTGCTCAAAAGAGCATTACACAATGTAAGGAAGGTATACCTGTTATTTTTACACTAAAGTGCATATGTATGACATAGTGTATGTAAGAACTTCGTCCAACATTTCATGTTAATTTTCACTAAAATATATTATTCTTTTGTAATGTAGCGTACGATTGCACTTTAATACAAGAAAAAAAAATCTCGAATTTGTATAGAAATGAAAAATACACGACTTCAGTGTAAGGGCTGTCCGAAAACTTATTTAGTTTTTCGCTCTGAAAAAATCTTTCTTTTGCGTCCAAAGCTTATGTTTGCAATGATGAACAAACTAAAAATAAACTGAGAAAAAGATATCCGAAATGTTTTTGAGTTACAAGAAGCTCTTTCTTCAACGCAAAAGAAGCGAATACATTGATGAAAGTTCATGTAATTACGGCTCATAATCTCTTGATTGTGTCCAAAAATATATTAATCAAACAACAATAAATGCTCCTATAATATATTTCCGTCTTATCTGCATATGAAAGAAATGTTAAATGTGAATTTCTCATCCTAAAATAACGGCGAAAATAATTAAGATGGAAACTCTTTTCAGACATTAGTTCGTATGTTTAAATTGTTTTATCTGTTGCAAAATACATATAATATTACATTTGAAGTTACATATGCAACCTTTTTAAGAATTCATCGGAGAGCTGAAGTTTTCGAAGGCTTAATGTCTTTATCACTCAAAGATACCGTGCAAACATACTTTTTTTTATTCATATCAACTTATTTTCTTAATTTTCGTGATAATATTTGAGGATGTACGTACCAATATACGTGTGTGTGAAATAAGAATACAAAAGTTATTTTTCAGATTCAAATGAGCAAAGACAAAATTGCATTAGCATAAATGAAACTAAATGATTTGACGCAAATAGGAACGGAATAGCTTGAAAGAATATTAAAGAAGTCGGACCGAAATTGATTATTTCAGAAATTTTAATATTCTACGCGAAACATTGCCTTATCTTTATTTCAAATTTGCATGTATTTTGCGATCAAGGATCTGAAGTATTTTAAGAACAAAAAAAGAAAATATAAAAATTGCATTTCATTGTTTCTCTATTCGTATCGAAGTAAAGATATAAAGAACAAAGGATATTTCTACCCAGCCAAGCAACAATTATGGTATAATATAGAAGAATAACAAATGTGTGTTTCATTTCACCCAATTGTTTTACTTATTTATTTATTTATTTATTTTTTGAGATAGCTACGTAGCAGAGGCGTAAAAGACAGATAGGGAGAATTAAAGGTCTTAAATAAGATAACAGGTTTTTTTTTTGTGTTTGTGCTTATATTTCGTTTTCGTTATCACTTTCTGTAGTCAAAAAATTGATTTTATCTGCAACGCTTCTTAGTTTTGATTATAATTCTCAATCTCTTATCAAGAAACATTGAAAATAACATTTATAAACCACAGCCTTTTTATTCATTATCTTACATTGTAATGCAGCAGTAAGACGTAGCATGTCGTATTGATTTTGTTAGAAATGCTTAAAAATTACGTAGTCAAAGGATGATTTGAACATAGCATCCAACAAACTTTGAAAAAAGTCTTTATAAATCACAGCCTTTTATTCATTATCTTACATTGCAACGCAGCAGTAAGACGTAGTATGATTTGATTTTGTTAGGAATGCTTAAAATTCTCATAGTTAAAGGATGATCTGAACATACAGTTGGCTCTCTGTTTAACGACGCTCTATTTAACGACGGCTTTTCACGGTCCCAGATGATCCACTGTAGTGTTAAAAGCATTCTATTTAAGGACGCTTTCTACTTAAGAACGATTTTTTGTGGTCCCTTGAAAGTCGTTAAACAGAGAGCCAACTGTCGTATCCAACAAACTTTGAAAAGAGTCTTTATAAATCACAGACGTTTATTTATTATCTTAGATTGTAATGCAGCAGTAAGACGTAGCATGTCTTATTGATTTTGTTAGAAATGCTTAAAATCACATAGTTAAAGGATAATTTGAACATAACATCCAGCAAATAGTTTGAGAAAAGCAATAAAACTTCAACTTTGATCTTAATACAATTTGTATGTCTTAAAAAGAATTCTCCCTCCCCCCAAGCTTTTCGCTTGATAGAAGAAGAAACATATCTGCATCTCTGCGCCGGTCAATAAATGCATGGCAACATCGAATTCGAAACCTTGCACTACGAGTGCTGTACAGATATTAGCAGCAGCTGCAAAATTGGTTTTCTGCCAAAACATTGGTTCTACCATTCAATATACAGTTATGATAATACATAATAGGGAAGTTGCAACCTATTAAATGTTCATATTTTGACTTTTGGATACTGTTAATTGACCCTCAAAACTAAAAAATTCACCATCGCCGAATTTCAAAACACCGTGATTGATTTATAATTAATTTTTAAAAATCCACGCGAAAAAGTGCGCTCTCTCCTGAAACGTCACGAGCTTACGTCACAGGGAACTAATGGGCAGCCTCCCGCCGAAGATCCCTTGTTTTCGTACGGACATTTTGAGCGCGCTGATATTTTTATTTTTTAGAAATTCAATAATCCTTTTGAACACACTATTCCGGCCGGATTCGTGAAAGCACAATCTAAATAATCTTCCTCAAGTAACATCAATGATGATATATTTCCGAGAGGATGAGAGATTTAATGTTCCAGAAACGCGAGGAGTTAAATGCAAGGAGATAAGCCTTTTACGCTTCGTCTTCGAAGCCAACTGCATGTCCTTCGGCTTCTCCCGTATTGGAAGAGCGCATGACGTCACTTCCTATGCCATTTGAGGTCACAAGCGCTTGAACTTTAAAAATTAATTTAAAAAAAACGTATCGCAAAAATTTTTTCACCTATGATGTTCATACATGCTACTCTATCAGGCAAAAATAAAATTGAAAAATCGAAAACTTTCCTATTGTAATTTACATGTTCCGCAAATTTACAAAGTTCTGCAAATTTTTCAGATCCGTGCTAAATTAACTTGTGGTTCCCCTTTTGTGACCTATGATCCGAAGGATCCGAGCATTGTGTTTTAAAGTTGACATTTTTCATCTTATTGACTACAACTACTGTTTCTTCCTTTCCTGAACAGTTTAAAAATGAGGCAGTGAGAAGCAAAGGGATGTAAGCGAAAAAATTAAAATTTTTTTTGATATTCAGTACAAATGGTAGGAGAACCTCTGCTCTGTTTTGAGGCAAGATATATTACTAGTAGCCCTGGTAGGTGCTGTTATACTGCATGATTTATAAAAAGAAATTATGAAAGTCTACCTAGGATCTAAACTTTAAACGCGATACTCGAAACTTCTAATAGTCCACCTACATACTTTTGATTATCACTGCCTCATTATACCCGTATACATAATTAAGATCAAATGCTATTTTAAATCCAATTTTTATGTATCGTTTCTAAAATCACCTAATGTCGTTTAAATAATCCTTAGACAAATTCAAAGAAAATATGCATTTTTCAAAATAATTACAGTTGCGAAAACTAGATGTCAATATTTTTATTCATGAACTTTTAAACATAGTTTTATAAAACTAGTTTCTCTTCCATTGTTTTATCTATCTTAAAGGTTTTAGGAAACAATTATACAACTTTTCGAAAAACAAGATTTTTTTCTGTTTGTGTACTGCTTTTTACTTGTACTGTCACATGTACGTTTTTTTCTTTCTACATAATATTTGCTGCATTCTTTCGAAAGGTCAAACATCTTCGTCTAATCTTTTCAGAAAAAAAAAAAAATCTAACTTAACATAAGCACTCTAGAAATTACTTCCTGTTCTGTTTTGCATCAAAAAAGAAAAAACCTTGCAAATTTAGTAGAAGTGTTTCTATTAACACATCCTTGCTACTTTTCACCCCCCCCCCCCGTCATATGAATTTTTCTTCTTTTCTCTCTTCTTCATTCATTTTTTAAACAAACTGTGCCTTCTTTTTACTACACTTCGCAGATCAATTTAGATAGTGAAAATCACTGTCATTTCTAACTGATGCCCCATAAAAAAAGTTTTACCAGTTACAAGCAAATTGAAAAAATAGACACAAGAGAAAATAAAGAAAAATGTTAAGCGAGACTTACTTTATTGGAAAACTTAGAAATGGAACAAATTTTGTAGCATCTGGTTTATATATATATATATATATATATATATATATATATATATATATATATATATAGAGAGAGAGAGAGAGAGAGAGAGAGAGAGAGAGAGAGAGATTTTAAACAAACGAAAAATTAATATAGCGCTAATAATTAATAATTAATTACGCTAATGAATTAATGAATTTTTGTATCTTTTGCAAACGTTGTTTGATTATGTATATTATATGGTTTACTTGCTGACTCGCGACGCGTTCCGAAACCTGTGAGGCTCGGTTAGGGTATGCTGCTCCCACCCACTGACGAAGAAGCAGATCAATTGCTTATATTGTTGTTCTTGTTTTTGTTCATTTTTAATAATGTTGTTCATTTTGTCGTTTGCATACCTACAAGTTATCACAATTTTTAAATCCTATATATATATAACTTTGTTGAAAGGATATTCGAATACATTAAGCTTTGAGAATCATTTTTAATGAAGGAAATATTGCTAGGAATGATGTGAGAAACATAGAGCTCATTTAAAATGTTACAGAGGTAAACAAAAAGCTCTTGTTACTCATTTTTTTGAGCGCATTAAAATGCAATTTCGTATCAAAAAGTGAATTTTGAACTACATGCTCCTTACTTTCATCAATTTTTTCTTTCTAACAGATCCGCATTAGGCTGTTTAGCCTGTTGCAGACCTGCTGCGATCCCCCTATACAACATCCATTTGATACCATTAAGGAGCGGATGTCACTGACACAGATAATTTTTTCGCCCAGTTTCCCACCAGATGAAAGCACGTGGGCTCTTTTCAATGCGAACCTGCTCTAGGGATTTTATTTTATCGATGTCATCCAAACACTACCCAGCCAACTTATTGTCATCATCTTCAACGTATTAACAGGTGCAGTCCACTCACGATACAACACGATTCGTCTTACGCGAAATGGCTATATAAAGCGAGTTTTTGCGACTAACAAATTTTAGAGCTAATGCGAATTCCTCTTGCGCAACACGAGAACGTTTGAAAGATAATCGCGGTGGCTTCAAATTACGTTCACTAAATATTGATTTTGTTACTAGGCTTTCATCCCTTTAGCGTTACAGCGAAAGTTCCCGCACCGTACTAGTCTGAATATTGCTTTTTTGGTGTAAACAAATAACCACTCTAGATTTTCAATTTATTTTATATATTAAATCTGAAAGTTAATGAAATACAATGGCATCTAGGCGTGCTGTTTCATCTTAAGCTTGTAAAGATGGAAAAAAAAGAGAAAATTTCTGAAAATTGAAAAAAAAAAAGTAAATATTCTCGATATGCTTCAACAACTGAAAAGTACGTCGAAGGTGGAACTTAATGGGTTAATTAGGTATGAGTGAACCATCCGTACGCAGAATTAAAAGTCAAGAAAAAGGAAATTTGTAAAAGTTTAACCTTAGCTTCAATATTGAAGCTCACAGAGTAGTGTCTCAGCAAAGTGCAAACATTATGGAAATGGAGCCGCTCTTGTATTGTTAAACCAGGAACTATGGTAACACTATTTCCATCTATGGTAACACCCCCATGTCCCCATGTTACCATATATGGAAACTTTATTTAAAAAAAAAGCGAAGCAACTGTATTTATAAATATATTAGAAAAATTATCTGATTTTGCAACATAAATCATCACCATTGATTACTCATTGGTCATTGATTTTGTGCATTGCGACATTATTTTACGTTGAATAATGCAGCTTATTTAAAAGACAGTAAAAATTCAGTTATTCAGTAATAAACGGTAACATATAGCAAAGAAATGGTTTAAAACAGTTTGAGGGGTATTTACAACTGTCTTAAAATATTTGGGTACGTTTATAAAAATTCGTATATAATGCAAAGTTTCGACTTATCTGAGGGGTCTTGAGCGTATTCCTCGCATAAGACTGAAATTCCCAAAACGTTTCAGAAATGTCAAGCAGTTTCAAACACATTTTTGCAAACGCTGGAAATAATCTTAAAAATGTATCCGGTTTTCGTTATTTACATTAAAACTTTCACTTCGCTTTAAAACACTTATTTTCTTCAGTACCGTTTTGCATGTTTTTAATTAATGTCATAAGAGTATGAGTTTGAACTCCCTGTTATTAAATAGAAAAATCACTTTTTTGAACTGAAATATACTTTTACAATTCAAGATAATCATAGTTACCACGTAACGTTCACATTAGTGGTGAGAGAAAAACGTAACCAACTACATTTTGATCAAAACATAGCACCATAGACATTTAAATGCAACTCATAGGCATGAGAAACGTGTTCACATTACAAAAACAAAATCAAGCAGTTTTCACCGAATATTTTAATTCCTTCATCAATTGCATTATGTAAAACATGTTTTCTTTATTACTAAAGTTACAGAATTTTTAATGACACTGTTAGAATATGCAAAACTAAAATGAAGTGTGATTATTTAAAACATACGAATAATGTATTCATCTGTTACGACTTTTGAGCTACGTGGTTTCTAAAATACTAGCAAACGGCTTGAATGCAATACAAGCAAGAAGTAATTAGATTTTTGGAGGAAAAATCATACCTTTATGCAACAAATAGTCATCTCAACTCTTATTTACATCATAAAGGAACAGATATTTTAATCATGAGACATTTTAGAAAACTAGAAGCGAATGTTTAACTTTGAAATTAAGTCTTTATGGGAGACTTAAAATGCTTTGTAATTAAACTGATTTCCCCCGAAACATTAGTATTTGTTATTTCTAAGACACTCTACAGGCTAACAAATTTAAAAATTTCTGACTCTAAATTTATGCAATCTAAGATACTGATCTTTTTTTTTTCGATATTTTAAAAGAGAAGCATGAAACGTTTCTAAAAACGTCAATGATTTATTTTTTTCTATTCTACAATTTTTTTACTAATAATGATACTGAAAATAAATTCCAGACATTTTTTTTAAACACATATTATTATTTTTTTTCAAATCATTGGCTGTTTTTAAGAATGTTTTGATAGATAATACTTTATCTACCAAAAAAAGACAAAAACAGCTTTTTAGAGTTTCACGTGAGTTTGTTTAAACTCACTTTTTTACCTTCCTTTTTTCTATTTGAAATTTTGGGAAGACAAATAAAGTGTAAATAGGTAACCAACTTCACTCATTTTTGAGTATTCCTCAAATAAATCCTACGAACGATTTTTAAAAGTGATTTCTCAGTCTGAAAAGGTCATAAAAAATTTTTAAGTGGTAAACAATGAGCTTAAAATGCAAAGTTTGAGAATGTTGGATGACATAAGTATTTCTTATAATTTAGATAGTACCAAAAAGCAAAAAGGGAAAGAGTATTATACTGCCGTGCTAAGCACAGATGTGGTATCTGCACATTTTATCAAAATTGAGTTGTTGTCACCAGGTGGTCGTTAGTAATTTAATTTACCGAAATGTCAAGTTTTTTGGCGATTTGTGAACGCGAAATATTAAAAAAAGCTTTTAGAAAAAAGTGGTAACTGCACAGTTTGCGGAGTTTGCTAAGGCAATTTGAACGTAAGTGACAAATGCTAAGCCTTTAAAGTGGTATCTGCGCAGTTACCACTTTTTTCCTTAGTATTTTTTGCAGATACGACTTTTATACCTTAGTAAAGCAGCATATTTAATAATGTAGCAGTTTATTGTAACACAGAATATTAAAATTGGTTTACCGTTGAATAGTCGATACAGGTTGATAATAAAAACTAGTACAACTTTGCATAATTGTTTAAGTTAATATTCAGATATTTCTATTTAAACGTTTATTTAAAATGCAAATTCTAAAAGTGAAATGCATGTAAAATATTCATATCTTACTCTTTTATACAAAAAAAAAAAATGCATTTCATTCTACGGCCAGTAATATTTTTATTTAAGTATCGTCTGCTGTCAAAATTATCTCCATGCTCGGTAAAAATGAATCTAGAAAATAAAACATTATAAGAAGCACATTCTTTGAATATAAAAAACAAAAAATTGTTATGGATTGCAGTTTTAACTGTCCAGAGTTTTGAAAATGGTATCTTTCAGAAGGTAGATTCTGAAAGTGATGGTAGATTTGTATTAACAAAATAAAGCGAAACAAGTAAGTCCAAAGAAAGCAGATGTTTTCAGTATTATTTAATGATAAATTGAGCACGTTTTACTAAGCTATTTTTGTCGTATATGGTCAGATACCCCTAAAAATGCCTAGTAATTGTCACTTACGGTGAAAATGGCTTAGTATATGAAAAGGTTTTGAAAAGAAAATCTGTCGTAACTACATTTATTAATTTTGAATTAAGATTTTCACAAAAATACTCTCTTACGGTTTCTAGATAAGTTATTTACGAAACAACTACCGCAAGTTGAGCATTTAATTAAGTCATAAATGAAAGAAACGAGTTGTAAAACTTTAATCGTCAATTTCTCATTTTGAACTCAGCTGCAGATACCACATCTGTGCTTAGCACGGCAGTATAGTCTCTGTACATAGGTTGTGAACATTGTTTCACAGAGAAAAATCTCAAATGTCGCTGATTACTTTCTGCTAACGTTCCGGAAATTCAAGGTAGACCAGTTTCCTGTATAAAAACAAGTTTATTTTTCTTTTCTTTTTTTATTTCGGAGAAAGTTTCTTGAATCTCAACCAGTTCTGTTAACGCCTATTTTACACTGCGGTAAGAAAATATGTTTATTTACCAGCATAAAAATATATTTGACATATTTATTAGGTTTTTCAGTAACGGCTCCTCTGGGTTAACTGAGCCACAGTGAAGGGTAAAATGCAGTCTCCAGCAATTTTAGCTTTAAAGGAATTGCTTGCGATTCTGTATTAGCTTCGACCACACTTGCTTTAGGAGATTTCTGATAGATCAGAAAGGAGCCAATCTGTTATATAAGAGGCAGCGAGCAGCAAAGGAATACAAGTGTCGAAATTAAAAATTTTAAGATAAACATCAGTACACATGGTAGGTGAACCTCTCCTGTGTTTTGAGACAAGAGATAGAACTAATCACCCTGGTAAGTGATGCTGTATAGCATGATTTAGTAAAAAAAAATCAATGAAAGCTTACTTAGGACCGGAACTTTAAACGAGTTTTACTCAAAACTTGAAAACGTCCTCTTACATCCCTTTGCTTCTCACTTAATCACAAATAAGTTTTTACTGATGGTTTCTTAGTTATTCCAGAAAACTGACTGGCCATAATGGGAAAATTTTCTGAATTTTTCAGAAAGAATCCAAAAACTAAAAATTTGAACTAATATCTATATTACAGCAATTGACAGTTACGAGATAAAGCGGTTGACAGTTACACATCTTAGATAATACGATATTTTGTTATTATTTTATGACTCTCCAGACAGCGTTTGTCAGAGATTTTTATTATTATATCTTTAGAAACTCCAGCATAGCATCCATGTCACAATATTTTTCCTGCAAGCAGATATGAATATTATACCACATACACACACATACTCGCGGTTCGAACGGTGAGAAAAACATTGTTTATTTTATGTAGTATATTGAAATGGAATAGCTTCGAATACAGAAGGCATATGTAATTGACGAATCATGTTCACACATGACCATTATTATCAGGGCAACGCTGATAACGCGGAGCAAAGAAACCTCAAGTGTTACGAAACAGATATTTAAGGATATCATGTCACTGTCTTTCAATTTCGAATTTTAATGCATCAATTGTGTATGTCCGTGGTCGTCTAGAACGTTTGTTGTTGACATTCTGAATAGTTCCTTTTGCTTTAATTTTGTGTCTGATGCGCGCAAATGTTCGGTGTGTAGGTGGAGGTTTTAATAATCCCATCTGAATCATTTTTTGCGTCAAATGTGTTTTCAGTCTTCCTACAATATTTTAGGATAAACTTTCTCTCATCCGAACTTAATTGATTTCCTGCCATACTGTGACTAATCAATTACACCAGCAATACATAAATGAAAGCATATTTGTGACAGTGAAATAATGGGTACATTTTTGAGACACTGTGTATATACTCATGATGCCGACGAATTGATCTGTGAAATAAAGTTTATCGTTAAATTTTTGAACAATAAGAGCATTAGCTTTAGAGCTGTTAGATAACTATTATACTGGACAAAAATGAAAGTGAGTACTATGTGTGGAGGAGGGGGGACAAAAAGCAATTGAAAATTAGATGAATCGCCGTTTTAAAGTATGCACTCAATTTCTCACTGAGTGTTAAGCTATAACTTATTTTTGCGTTATTTTTATTTTTATCCTTTCTTTTAATGTATTTTTTGTTCACGTACTTACTTATTTGAGCCGCCCTACATCGCTTCTCATAACGCGACAAAAGTCCTTGTAACCTTTTCCCAACAAGTATCTAACGTTTAAAATGAAATCGTAGAGGAATGGTTCATACTCCCTACTAACCATGCCGAAGATCGGGTCTTGTGGCTGAAAGATAACGGCTCTAATCACAATAGATGGACCTAACCCGGCAGCATCGCAATATTGTGATTAGGAGATTAGTTTTGCCACGATTATAGGCTACCTAGAACTCTTTTTTTTTTACCTATCGCCTTCCTCTTGTTTTCAAAAAAAAAAAAAAAAAAATCAAATTTTTAACCTTCAAATAAGCAATCGTCTTGGGAAATAGATGATGCCATTTGTACAACCTGAAAATTGCCCCGAATGGTACGGAGCTGTGTGTATTTTTGATACTTGTACTTACATGGTTTGTGAATTATACCTTAAAGTATTAGTACCCAAAAGTTTTCGGTACTGTTTCTTAACATCAATTAAAAGCGAATCGTAGCTACACCAACATAGAATGTCCGTGGCTCACTTAAGTTCAATTTTTTGAACTGTCCCCCAAGATAATGTTGCTTCAGACTCACCAAATCGTTGCTCTAATCACATTTACATCAGTTTCCACTCCGAAGTTTCCCGAAGATAATCCCGAATACAAAAAAAAAAAAAAAAAAAAGCATATATTTTATCGTGTTTCTGTTACTTTACTATTTCCTGCTTTACGTTTAACATTATTTCACGAAACAGAGGTTGGGAAATGCTGCTGATATGGTTATATAGCTCTTATAAGATATTCTCAAGCAATGACGTAAGCTCTGTTATGATTAATTATTCTACTACAGCTTTAACGTACCGTTTTATGTAAAATGATGGAAATAAAAAAAAATTAAAGTGTGTCGTTAAGATCCCTTAAAGGAATGCAATTTTCATAGGCAATACTTTTAGAAATTTTTTTTATTATCCCAACTAGAAATCTTAAATCCCTTCTACGTTCCTGTTACTATAGTATTTCTTTCGGTATATTGTTAGGATGCTTTATGAAACCCTCACTGTAAAATACTGCTCAGTTGGCCATAATGATTTCACAAGGCTAAGAGCTGTGACAGAAAGCTAAGTTATATTTGGTGATTCAACTACATTTTACCTACTGTTTTACGCAAAGAAATAAAAACAAATAAACAAAAAAGCAAAAAAAAAATTAATTTGAATTTTGACATCTTGAATTCAAATTATGTTTTTCGCAATCACAAGTGTGTGTATGTAGGCGTGTGTGTTTGTGTGTGGGGTATGTGTGTTTGTGTGTAGAGGTATGTGTATGTGTGTGTAGGCATATGTGTTTGTGTCAGTGTGCAGGCATGAATGTGTGGGTAATTGTGTGTATGTGTGTGTGCGTGCGTGTGTGTGTGTGTAGCTGCGTATGTATGCGCGTGTGTGTAGGACATGGATGCAACGTGGAGACGGCTTTCGCTATAGAAGCAGCATCGTGAGGGGCCGGTCGACGGTGACAGGGTGCGGAGGGTGGCGGTGGGAAAATAAAAAGATAGGACATCAAAACAGTCAAATGAGAACAATAAGCAATCGTGATTGCTCAAAAAAACTCAAGACCTATCAAATTAATTTTAATTTCACAAGTGATGCCATGAGAAAGGTATTACTTTAGTATCTCAACTAACAATCACAGTAAGTTACTTAGACACAGCTTCTACTTCATTCCACATCTTGTGGAATATTTAACAATGTTACACAAAAGCCTGGTTGGAAAATCTTGCTCAGTTGCCCATTAAGCTTTCATAAGATTTCGTCAAACTATGACTTAAGATAGGTTAAATTTTATGATTGTGCAAGATTTTCTACTTACTGTTTCGTACAAAAAAAAAAAAAAAAAAAAAAAGAAAAAAGAAAACAAACAAAACAAAATTCTTTTCTCCAAATAAATCTGATGTTCTTAGGTAATGAAATTAAGAAGAAGTTGCTTTATTCCAACTAACAATCATAGACCAGTTTACCTCTAAGCCTCGAACAAGAGGATGAGCAATCTATATTTAATCTATCCCATCTTTCAAGGAAGAACTTCTTTGAATGGTCATCCATTTCTTCCATCTCTTATCCACCCTTCTCATCTGATGGAGTCAGTCCTCTCCCACATTCTGTTTATTGGCAAAACGTTTCAGAACTCCTGTGGGACGTATGGATGAAAAAAATGAATAAAATACATATGGAATGGAATATTAACATTAATTCATTCATGGCGTTTACTTTAATGCCTCCTACCGCTGGTGCACGGATTTTGTATTCATGAATTCTAGCTTTTGCTAGAAGAAAAGGAAAATGCGAAGTAACTGCCCTGGCTTCTTTTGTAGGGTTTGTAGATTTTTGATATGTAGCGGATAAAAGAAGCTAGGCTTACTTGAAAACACTGCATTTGCTGTTTTGATGTTTCATGAGAGATCACAAATACAGTACTACTTTGAAAGTAAAAATTTTGATATTCTCCATCGCAACGAACTTTTTTTTATTTTATTTTATTATTTATTTATTCATTTATTTTTATTTATTTATTTATTCTTTTTTTGACAATTAAAGATTGGTAAGTATGAAAAAAGTTGTATTTCCAATGAATGCCAATTGCTTTTACAAAGGTTATTATTTTAGATTCTTAAATTAAATAGCAGTTCGATAATATGCTTTAGAAAAAAAATCTAACCCTGCAGTTAGTAGAGATGTATTGATTAGTATTGTTAATTAATTGTTATGATGCACAACCAAAGAGATATCCTAGTTTCATAACGAAACTTGAGGGGATTACTTTAAAGTTATTTATTATTGTCAATATTATCAGAAATTCACAAACAGTTCTCAATTACAAATCATATAGATTTTCAGTAAGCACACATATATTATTTTAAATTTAAATGGCAATATCGTTTTTCTTTTTTAATTTAAGATTTTAAAATGAATTCTTATATGGCTCAGTCTTTAAAAAGTGTACATTTTCTGTCACACGCCTTTTGCTTTAAAAACCTTAAGGAACAATTTGTTTAACAATGCTTTTTATTTCATCAAAAATATATCTATTTACACCTGTCAACAATTTTAAGAATAATTCTTATTTTAATATAATTTTGGTTCATAACACGTGAATTCTCACCTCTGTGTCATGTCACACACCTGATGTGACTGTTTATGTTGCTTAAGAAATTGTTTAATGAAAAGTATATACTTTTTTACTTATTATTCCTTTCACAAGTGTCTCAAATACTAATTGTTGAAGCATATTATTTTTTTTAATACTGTGTTTTAGTTCGTTTTAGTAGGATAAGGAATCATGTCACACAATAAATTGTCACCTCCGTTAGTGTGTGCGTTAAACTCATTAACACGTGGCAGTAATGAAAATACATTTTATTTTCCATGATACAAGGGACCCCTTTTTTATTTTCAACCATAAAGAAATTGTGAGATTTTTGTTGAAAAACAAGAAGACAGATTTTGTTTGAAAAACTAAGTGTGGTTATTTTGAACTCTCACCTCTGTGCACTTCAGTTTCAGGAATGTAAATTAATGTAAAAAAAAGAAGTGAACATGGTTCGTATGTTTAACATGTGCAGATTGTAGCAACGAAGGAAAAAAAATAATTCTCTAAAAAATGTATCCATTAGGCACACATTAATGAAAAAATTCCTCACCTCCGTGTCAGACCATATCATTATTTCTGAGGTGAAAAAAAGTGATAGAGTGCAAATACATCCATATTAGGCATTCTACTAAAATTATAAATATCCTGTATAGTCTCAAATTTACTAAATAATATTTCTTTAGTACACATTTGAACTAAAAAGATAACCAAAAATTAAGCTGTACTTAAATTAAGAGAGCTTAATATTAGATTCCTATTAATCATTAAAATAGCTCATTGTTTGCACAATTATTAAAATAACTACTTTGATACTTAATTGGCCTCGATTTTTAAACATTAAAAGTTTTTTTTTCTTTTTTTTATTTCCGTAAACAAGGCGGTTTTTTTTTTTAAATTTATGAGTAAAATAATTGGAATTTAGCTGGATCATTGTTTATGGTTACTTCTAGTAGGTATTACTTTCATGTAAGAATGAAAAAAAAAAAAAAAAAAAAAAAACAAGTTTCGAAATTGAAAATTATTTGCGTTCGAAAGTTTAATTTTCTGGAGAATGACCCATACATTTGTGTTTCGTTGTAATATAATGTTAGAACGTTTTTAAAAAATATTTTCGTTTTGAGTCGTATCTGTAGCTATACGCCTGACCTTGAGGGTTAATGAATCTTTTTAATACTTTGTGCATTGTCGAATTTTCACACTTTACGACAGCAGAGTGGTTTGAAGTTAAATTTTTCGCAAAATAAATCCTAGTAAGTTAATCTGTATGCATGCTTTAAATGCATGACCAAGCCTTCGCTGTGGCAATTTCTGGCTTGCTTAATATAGAACAGGGCTTCCCGTCCCATTCAGGTGAAGTTTCTGGAGGTGCTAGTGCCACTTAGGAATTTATTTGATTTAAAAAAAACTTTAAGATGTCGAATGGTTTTCGAATAATTTGCTTTTATTAATAACTTCCTGATTTTTTAACCTTTTCGTTTTGTATTGAATAGAATAAACCTGAAGAAACTTTTTAAATAGTTTAAAGGTTAAGATAAACACATTTCAACAACAATTTTATTTTCGGATTTTTAACGTTGTGACTTCTCCCTCGAAATTAAAGATTTGAATATTTGTTAATTGTTTATTGAAGCGATTTTTAGTTGAACATATATTTTAAACTACGGTTATTCATGCTGTTTAAAGTTTAAATCGTTTCACTAAAAGTCAGAAAACGCCCATAATTTAACAATTGTCTTTTACAAGCTAAATTAAGAAAAACTTGAATAAAAATGACTTCGTAATTACAAAAGCAGTCCTCGGAACCACTTTTTGCTGTTGATGGATATAAAATTGCGATATCCTTCTATTAACCTTACTCCAGCAATTGCTCGCTATTCAAGAGCCGACAAATTCTAACCTTCGCCACAAAGCAGCAGCATGGCACCTAAGCCTAGGAATAACAATAAAATATCCTACTTTTACTCTGAGCGTTACCGTCGCAACACATGTGTTGCGACGTTAGCGCTCTGAGTCTGCAAAAATATGTAACAAATGCTGTCAATACATTAATTCAATTTCCTATGTCTGATGGCTTAGCTATTTCAAACGTTTATATATATATATATATATATATATATATATATATATATATATATATATATATATATATATATATATATATATATATATATATATATATATATATATATATATATATATATATATGTTTCAACTGACAGTTTTTGTGTATATATTCAACACTGAACACTAGATAATCAAAAAGTTTTTCAAACTGCACGGATTACCTAAAAATCGAATAACCAGAATGCTAATAATAGAGAGTTCAATGCAACGGAAACATTAAAATCGATTAAAGCTATATGACCTATTGAAAAAATACTCATTAGTTTTTTTTTTTTTTTTTTTTTGCTGTACCATAACACACGTTTCGAAACATCAATGACGAAGTTAGCTAAACCAATAAAATAATTAAGTTGGTAAATGTGGTCATTTCTAAGCCTATAACTATACGTTTGAGTTTTTCTTTTAAGAAGGTGCGATACATCTGACGATCTTTTTTACTGGGACGCGTTAAAATGAAAAAATTATGTTGCATTTCATTCTCTACGGCAGCACTTTATAAAATTCGGGCTGAATGAAATTGGGTAATGATAACACATTAAGATGAAATATTTAATCTTGGAAATAAAAATTTCATAATATATTTCATACTTATACTCCAGTTTAATTTAAGAAGTACTTCTTGACGCCAAAATAATGATCTATCGCGGCAGTTGTTAGGAGAAGCAAGAAAGTTGACTGCGTTAAATTTTTGCTGCAGCTTGAGCGTCCGTCTTATTTGCCTTGATGGCAGACAAGACATTTTTCAAGACGATAGCCAAGATACAAAGGAGGGTTCAAGCGGATGATTTATGCCTCTCGGTGCCATTAAAGTGTTCCCATAATGACCTGAAAACGCTCTCGCTTCTACTGAGCAGTATTAAAATCTTGCAGAAATGGTGATTTAATTAATGCATGAATTTGATAAGTAGAGCATTTAATAATGCGTTCTCCATTAATGTACACTGCTTTTGATGTAAATCCCCTTGTAATTATGAAACAAATTAATTATAGTTTTAAGGCTACTTTTCCTATTTTTCGGCAACAAGGATATAAGGTTAATGATAAGCTACTTGTTTCCCATCTATTGAGTATGATTTATTTACTTAGTAAGACAAGGTGGTTTAAACTATATACCTATCCCGCAGAGGGGGGGGGGAGGTGGTAAACAATGTTCCGAGATTATTATTTAACGGAATAAAAAAATCGATTTTAAACTGGTTTATTGCAATGGTTAGTTGATGACACAACAACAAGTTATGAATCTAACTTAACGTGGGCTGAGCGCTGTATAAAGATAGTTCAGAGAAATTTACTCGAACATGCTAGAAACAATACTTTCATACCTAAATTATTATTAACGCGTAACATATGAAGGTTTTTTTTTTTTTTTTTTGTAATGGTGGTTACGTGCAACAACATTATATTTCTTGGGTAGTTCAAAAATATTAGCAGCTGGTAGCGGAATGACGCTTACTCAAAGAAAAAAGATATATATATATTGTTGAGGCAAACCTAACCATGCGCCGTCGTAATGCCGTGATTAGGATCTGCCTAGCTTTCACAATGATGGCAGGTTAGATTTTCCACAACTCTATCAAATTTACACAAGAAAAAAAAATCCGCAAAGTACTATCAAAATATAAGCTGCAGTTTGCAATGCACTAAATTGCGTAAAAGTTTTGATTTTTTAAAATTTAAATCGTTTATTTATTTACGCTATATGACAGAAGGTAATGCCATTTATAGTGGTGTAATTGTGATAAAACTTTCGATAGAACAATTAAGTGCGGCAAAAAAAGAGATATAAATAGTTATGTGGGTTGTTCACACCAATTTATACGTATGTGATCACTACATGAAGTTTAACGCGACAATTTGAAACATATTATGGTAGTAAAACCAATTTTTCTTATCTCTCCTGAATTATCTGCAAAAGCAACACACCACTTTCCATATTTTGTGCTATTAAAACCAAGGAAGTTTACTGGGTGTTTCTCAAAAGCAAAAAATTTCGGTCTAAATATTATATCGGGTACAATCTGCACTTACAGTGTAATGAATAACATTAAAGCATTTAATACAAGGTTAATTACATTGAAATTCTAGCCACAATCGTAGATGATGTTAAATGATTTACGAAATTGCGTGCTTCAGATTAATTTATCTTCACATTGATGCAATTTTTTCACAAATTTTTTTCTCAGAATCGTACCAAAAGGAATTTCCGAATATCAATTCTAAGGCTTGAATAAGCCACCTTATGGTGATTCAAAAGAAAGAAAAAAAAAAAAAAAAAAAACCAAGCCTAAAATTTAAAACATTATCAATTTGGGCGGTCAAGGCACATTTCTCACTGACCAAGTTTAAAACCTATTTTAGTGCGTCTGTCTTGGTTTTGCCTCTTTCAGTCACCCTTAGTTAGAGTATCCAATAGGAATTACGAATCTATGAACATTTTGGCCTTAGTATTGCGTGAAACAGTTATTTAAAAGGTAGATTATCGCAAAAAAATTCCGAGAAATTTTTATATTGTGAAATGTTTTACTAGCTTTGAAGCAAAGCAAAATAAATAAATAAAAAAGTAGTATTTATTTATATAGAATTTAAAGATTTGATTATAAAATATAGCTCAAGCCATTTAGAACATAATTTTTAGAAACTTCCGATGTCGATCTTTGAGTAAAAAAAGAACTTCCATGTCAAACTTGGCAAACATCCAACATGAAATGTAAATTACATCATGGAACCGTGGAACTTACTAGCAAACACGTATTAACACACTACTGTTGCTTCATTTTACTGGAAGATAGCATGTTTAACTACGTTCGCAATTTAATTACTTACTTTAACATTTAATCTCGAAGTTTTTCTTCTTTTTTCACTTGTTCTTTAAAGTCAGCTTTTTATTTAAAAAAAATGCATTTTTCCCTCCCTGAGCGTTAAATTTTTGCTTGTTATTGAAGCAGACTTTTAAGCATCAGAGTAAAAACGCTTTTATATTTTGCTTGTTTGTTAAACATGACAAAAATCAAGTTAACTGGTAAAATCTAATGAAAAAGATATCGTGTTTAAATAAATGACATTGAATGATATCATTCGATACAAAAATATAAATTGAATTGAACTGTGGATGAATCTTATTTCTCCTGAAAAGTGTTGAGACGATGCAATTAATTGTTTTGTTGATATCTTAAAATCAAAATTCCGAGTAGCAAAGCAGCTATGCATGATTTAGCTATGTATTTATTTATTTATCCGTGTATTAATTTATGTATTCATTTATTTTAAGTGGCCATATTTATTTATATTATAAATATTTTTAGAAATAAAACATCGCAAGGAAGCCACACTGCAAACAATGTTGTCAGATGAGAATATTAGACTTAAATTACAAGTTAATAGGCGTCAGTTTAGGATACTAAGTTAGTGTGTGTGTCTTGCACTAAATTACGTAACCAACTGCTGATTGGAAACGATAATTCACGTGATTTTCTCGTTTTGTCAAATGACCATTAGAAAGCAAGCTTAATTTTAATGTAAAATGTTTATCAATGTCTCTCACGCGTCATCTCTTCTACTTTCTCGTTAACTTCGTATCGGTTGCAAACGGTCCTAAACCCGTTTGTTATGAGCTTTACCATGGAATGCTATGGAATTAGCTTTGATCATTTTAAAATGAGCTTTACCACGTAATGCCATGTAGTAAACTTGAGCATTTTCACATCAGCTTCAATATGGAATGCGATGGAATAAAATCTGAATATTTTCACATGAGCTTCAACACGGCATACCCCACCATATATTACCGGTCTACAATGTGGAAAAAGGGACAGAATAATGGAGAAAATTTTTATTTGAAAAAATATACATTTACATTTCTTTTCAGTTTTTCATTCATTGATAAATATTTCCTGCTATCGAATTCTTAATCTAAGACATTGTCTTAGATCGTCGACAGGGCATTTAGAAACATACTTTCCTTCCAATTTCTGTCTCAATCTGTTCGTTACTTCCTTTCAACTTTTGCAAAATTGCACTTTTATAAAAATATTTTTTTTTCTTCAAAAAACCAATAAATTCTTGTTTCTTAATGAAAAATGAAAAAGAAAAGAGTGGGCCGGATGTAATAAAATCTTACGCCTTCGGATTGAGCTCACCCAAAAAGAAGTCATTTTTTGCGTCTCTAAAAGGAAGGGAAAACTTTACTATCGCTATTGGTAGCAGTATGAATGGATAAAAGAGAATTTATCAAAATAAATAGATAACTGTTTCACGTCGTAAAAATATAGAATATTCTTTTTGTTTCACTCAAAATTTCAAAAATTCTTCTTAAATGTTGATTTCTATGGTGCTCAAGCATTTTTACTCTGAAAGACGACCTGCCAACAGTTCTCCTGGTTAAGTGATTCGGAAAAGCAAGAAGAGTGGAAATGACAGGATGGAACATCGCCGTTACAGCAACAGATGGCGCTGGCAAAGAAAACGCCTACTTTTTTCCATGATGACTTAGGGATATTTTTTCCTCAGTTATGCACTATAGTGTGATTAATAGGTAAAGCGAACAGAAATTGGACCAAAAAAAAGGGTGAAAGATCTTTTTTTTTTTTTTTTTTTTTTTTGTAATAACTCATTATGTTATGATTTTAGTTTTGAATTTATATGTTCGTGCCAAATTCTGAACGCAATTAGTTAATATTGAAAAAAAAAAAATAAATAAATAAATAACAGAACGCTGGAAATGGATCCTAAAAGTACGTGTGAATGTATGTGTATATAACTATGTGAAAAGCGCATGAGTTAAAGATATTTAAAATTAACCGGATTTAAGAATCAATATATTCTTGATTAAAACCATTGTATTGCATCAAAATCATTTTAATGGCATTTGTTTTTTGGTTTATCTTATTTTCATTTGCTGAGTCAAGATTTTTTTCATATGAAATTAAATTCATACAACTGCATGTTTTAGGTTTGCTATTGCAAAATGTGTATACTGGGTACTCTACTATAATAGTAAAACATAGTACTCATGTTTTGACTATCCGTTAAACTCTCCTATTGAAATTATATATATATATATATATATATATATATATATATATATATATATATATATATATATATATATATATATATTTCAGTTTGCGCGACTTAATCAGTCTCAATGATCCTGTTTTTGAGCTGAAAATTTAAGTTTAAGTCCAAGCATTAGAAAACATTTAATGAGATTCAAAAATAGCGGTATAAAATAGTTGTTCGTTTCTCCAAAGTTTAAAGCGCCCTTTATCGGCATTTTTTGAACTACATCCTCAAAATTTATTTTTAAGAAAATACTGATAAAAATAATATTTTTAGTGAAAACTGCACACGAATCGACTAGTTTTTCTGCTTTTTATGATCTGCTTTTGAAAATTTGGAATCTAAACTTTAATGGCCCCTATCTTCTTTGTAAGACATTTGGGACCCTTATTTTTGCCATTATATTGTTTGTCCTTGTGTGTACTATCCCCCCTTAAAGTTTTGCCCAAGAGCACAGAAACACCCTTTATATACATTAGGGTGAGTCGAATTTAACTTTTTTTCGAAATCGAAAACGCCAGTGGTGGGAAAAGTTATGTATTGACATCAAATGTTCGTGTAAAAAATGTTTAGGAAATAAAATCATATTTAGATTCCCCGCCAGCCTTAAAGTTTTGCAAATATAGAAAAACTGACATTTTTGAATTTTAAAAAAAAAATATCCTATGTATATTTTTTTAATCGTCTGTGGTGGGAAAAGTTGTGTATTGACATCTAATGTTCGTTGAAAAAAAATTTTGGTAATTAAAATATAGTTCGACTCTCTGCCATGTCCCTGAAGTTTCGCCAAATATGTGAAAAATGACTTTATTATTTTTTCTTTTTATTTTCTTATGCATTAGTTTTTTATTTGCTTGTGGGTATAAATAGTTGAATGGTAAGAACCTTCGTTTGTGAACAAAATAATTATGATATATTACTTTTAAAGCTCCCGCCAGAAATTTGAAATATGCGTAATCGGTTATTTTCCTCGGTTCTTTCTATTTAGTTTTAACTGTCGGTGACAGATGGTGCGATTGCGCAGAATATATTTGGATTTCTTATTCTGTGATATAATGAAAATATTTTCAACGCCCCCTCCCCCCAGTCTCACAAATCGGCCTGTTTTAAGCCTTTATCTAGTCAAGTATGAACCGTATAGAAATCAATATGTTCTAGATTCAAGCGATATGTTCTGGAAATTGTCCAAAATCATTGTCCACCAGGGAAGCTATATCATACACGCGTTGCTTACAACAGAAAACCGAATACTTCGTTTATATATTGGTACAAAAGAGCTTTCGTATGAAATAGAGATATTGTCGAATACATTGTAAAAGTGTGTGCAAAAGTTTGGTTTCGCACTAAACTGAGTCTTCAATCATAGCCGGTGCGCATCATCTCTGGGAAGTTGTCCACTACTAAAGATATCTCAACGATAATCTGAAACTAGTATTTGATCTTGTTATTCAAAAGAGTTTTTATGATCATCCGTAAACCTGCTGAGCACCATGTGCAACGACACTCTAGCCTCTGAAGAAATTAGGTCACAGAACCATCGTGAAGACTCAAACTTTCACTAATGAAATCATTAGTGATTTTGTCACTTTACCTCTCAGTTTTCAAGCGAAAGTCTAAACAGAATTGGTCAATCGGCAAAATTGAGCTCTTACGCACCCTCAACTGTCCAAACAGTCACATCTAATGTGGAACTTAAAATGGACAAAACGAGTTACATTATTTAAAGTGAGTATTGGAATTAGCACAAGAGGTCGAAAGAAAATTTAGTTCAGTGACAGAAGCATCTTCATCTGCTTGTGGAGCAACAAGGCGTGGTGGCTTACGCACAACATTGGCGTCTCGAAAATTAAATGCCAAAATTCGAAAACAGAACAAAAAGTGAAAAATTTCTATTTACACAAAAAAAGCTGTGCCTACATTTAGGAGCTTGGCAGGGCGCTAAGGAGGAGTTTGATTGCAGCCACCTCCTCAAGAGAAATTCCATTCAGGAAAAGAAGCGAAGAGCTGCTGTAAAACAGCGACGCAGGCGGCGCATCAACAATCCTCTGGTGCTTTCATCTTTTACGCTTTAGATTTAATTCGAAAGAATTATGTAGTGTTAGGAAAAGGAAAAAAAAAGTAAAAATGGCTTTAATTAAAAAAATAATGAAAATTTTTACATTTAAAGATCAAAATAATAAAACTCGGGAACTATTGCAAATTTCGCCGGTCGAGTGGCGGGGGGGGGGTGCCTAAATATATTACGATATCAATGCATTATTTTTTCATGAGCAAAGTATCTTACTAGGCAACCATTTTCAACTTAGATGATTTTTAAAAAATATGCATAAGAAATTTAAAAAAAAGGAAATGAATGTAGCTTTCTCATATTTGACGAACCTTAAAGAGCCTGACCGTGGGGGGGGGGGGTCTGAATATGTTTTGGTTGCCAAAAAGTTTTACACAAATATTAGATGTCAATTTTTCCCATCGCAGGCGATTAAAAAAATTATACATAAGATTTGTTTTTAATTTTTTTAAATGGCAATTTTTACATATTTGACGAAAAGGCTGGCGGGGGATCTAAATATATTTCGAGTTTCAAAAAATATTTTACACGAACATTTGGTGCCAATACACAACTTTTTCCCACCTCAAGCGTTTTTGATTTTAAAAAAAAGTTAAAATCGACCCACCCTAATATATATGTATATATACTTTGATCGAATTACATTGTGGCTTACTGCCGGAACAGGATTCTATATACCATGCAGTAATAACCTGAAAATCGTCAATTTGTAACTTACGTTATTGTGGCACTAACCAGGGAGCCAAACGAATAGTGCAATAAGGAAAAAAAATAAATGGGTAGCAATCGAAATAGCACACTGAGGCAATGTTTTGACTCGAAAGGCTTTTGCCCTCTTTCCACCGTTGTCGAGACATAAGGTCGCAAAATATACCGAAATTCTTAGAGAAGTGCCAAATTTAAAGATTTGCCGAGATTTTGAAAGCACCACATGATTTCACTGTCTGCGCCTAAGAGTTTCCATATGCAAAGCGCCTGAAAGATGCCTTCATTTATTCACTAAAATTGCCTAAATTTGACGACTTTTGTTAAAATTTTGGCAAACCTTTAGACCTTATATTTCAGTAACAGGAGCACGAGGGCAAGTGTGTATATTTTGCATCTGGAAACCTGTTTCACTCTACTCTTTTACTTGCTGCAAATATTTTTTTTATCTAATTACATTATTGTGTGGTTTTCTGGTAAAGATAGAAATGTGCAGTTCATCTAACAAAACTAAGGATTTAATCTGCTTACAGCGAACCTATTGCCCATTAATATATTTTACTAAAAATAGTTTATATATTTTTCTTTGTCATAAGAATAAATACATGCTGTAAATTACCTCTGTTTGTAGCTGATTTGCTAATCCTATTCTATTTGAAATCCAATAAAATGAAAGGGGCACAATCTTTCTTACTTCGGAGCTCGTACCGTAATTCACGGGTTTAGTTTGTTTACAGGGTTCGTCTTGTAACTCGGAAATAGGTTTAAGCCGCTTTGGAATCCTCTTACCCAGTCTGGATTACCCTAGCACCACTCAAGCTTATCTTTGTGGGCTTAGATTTTATTTAAGCACATATTTGGTTCTTATACGGTTTTCTTTCTTAACTCATAAATCTCGTATTTTCTTATACTTATGAATAATATTGCTTTTATCGGTACTATGCATAATAAAGGGAAGCTAGTTATATTTCTTCGTATATATCTTAAGGTATCCGTTTCCAGTTGGAAACAGGATCAATTGATTATTCTAAAATCAATGATTAGTAAAACTGATATTTTTCTTGTAAGGCACTGGTTTTGCGGATTAAGTGGGGACCACTTGCTTATTCAAATTAATTAATTGAGGTTAGAACATATATATATATATTTCCAATATTCAAATAAATAAATACAATATTTGCTTTCAACTGCAAACATATGGAGGTCGTAGATTTATTGGTGAAAGTCAAAGGATTCATCTAAGTCAAAGCATTCATGGCCCATGTTGATACACAGCTGTGGATAATTAAGCAATCATGGCCCGTCTTAATGGATACAATGGCAAGGAAACAATCATTAGCAGGTTCAAACCCAGCTGAGTAGATCTCGTTCTTTTTACTTGCCGCAGCGTACTTGTTTCTTCTACAGTAAATTTTTTCAGTAAAATAGAATCTTACGGTAAAAAGTACTGGCAACATAGAAATTTTAACCTTAAAATTTCAAAATTGTTTGGTAGTTTTGCATTTTAAACGGTTTTAAGTGACAATTATTCGACTATACGTAATAACATGGTCAAGAGTACAAGGAAGTTGTGTGCTTATGGCTTACCATATACCATAAGTGTTAAAATGAAATCAGAGACAAAAAGGCAGGGCCATTTAACTTCTAGTTTCTAAACTTTTATATTTATTGATCTACTGAAAGCATTTTGTGTTGTATAAATTTTTATAAAGGCAAATTTTTCAGCAATTATTAGTGTTCTTGAATGTCTCAATAAAATATTGCGAAACCATTCGCAATAAATAAAAACAATATGTTCCAATATTTAGAGATCGGTCTCCAGCTCCTTAATATTTTACTTTCTTTTTTTTTTTCAGAGGAAGTTATATCTTTTTAATCCAAGTTTTCCATCATTATACTTGTCGTATAGAAAACAAGAACTTTATTACTTTCAAACCCATGCGTTGCGATTTTTTTTTATTTTTTTTGTATTTTATTTTATTTTTTTGGAATGATCTGCAGTTTTTTGCTTTCCCTCCCTCGAGTTGCTGAAGAAAACGATTCCGACTGAAGTCTGATGAAATAAAAGTTTATTACTCTTTTCAGAGAAATGCAAATTTCCTGAACAAACTCTAGACTTAGAACTCAACTAGTGATATTGGATTTTATAGGATTGACTCTCTTAAATCGGATGAAACTTCTTGCATGAGAAATGTTTCTAGTGTGTCTAGTTCCTAAAATGTGTACGTTTGATATCAAAGCTCTTAAGAGATAAAAGGTTTTCTTTATATATTCTGTTCTATATATATATATATATATATATATATATATATATATATATATATATATATATATATATATATATATATATATATATATGAAGTCGTTTCCAAAATTTTAAAAGTATTTTTTTCTGAAAGAGCATGCTTAAAAACATAGGATCTGACTATTTTTTTAAATAATTTGTTAAAGTTTAAGATTAAAAAAAAAATACTTAAATCGGTGTGCTTTCATTCTTTACGCTTCTGCCGATGACATCACAAATGATGAAATGCCATTCAGTGTTACCATTCACAGAGCACAATATTTAATTCGCAACTTTACTCACTTGTATTGGCACCGATATGGTTGATAGCAAGCGTAGAGTGCAATTTTAATTCGCTTCTTGATTATCATAACGTCGAAACGCGGAAGAAAGATGCGCCAAATAGCATCATTTGTGACGTCATCAAGATCACGCCTTATTTGAAAAATTGGACATTTTAAAAAATTGATTAAAAAATGACTGTTGGGAAAATGAAAGAATTTTCTGTATCTATGATATATTTTTTTGCTTGTTCTATCAATTTCAGTGACTAAAAGTATCACTTTTGACTAAGGAAACAACCCCATTTTCATAATTAACTTGTTTTACGTTGTATAACGCATGTTAAAGTTATTTAATGTACAAAAGACTCGTAACAAATATAATTTACCAACCTTTTTCCGCAGCTAGATGGTTCATGATTTTGGGAAACTTGCCTTTTATGTCACTTAAATTTTTAAGCCTAAACTAGAGATCTTAGCGCCTAATTATGTCTCTTTTAAATGTACTGTAATTCCTTCCCGTTTTGACACATTTTTATTATTGTTATTATTTCTTATCATGGTATTTAGTACTGCGTTCTCGCAAAAAAAAAGTATTTTCATAACGTTTCTACGACTTTCCTTAAAAATTGTCCATGATTCAAAAGATTCCATATGAATCTACATAAATGAAACAAAGAATGTAACAGTGGCACCCGAAATTGTTCGTACACTTTCAAATTTTTTAGTAAAACCAAAATAACGTGAAATTGGATTGGAATAAGAAGTCCAATATTTTTTCACATCATTCCTATGTCATTCTGAATAAAACCCAGTGGTTTTTTCAAAATATTGACGGATCTTCTTTTGGAAATGGGTAAAAAAACAAAGAGACATAGAAATAAAAAGTAATAATTTTTAGTAAGTAAGTAATAATTAAAGTAAATAATAATTAAGTAAAGTAAGTAATAATTAAGTAAAGTAATAATTAAATGATTTTTAAATAATTTTAAAAAGGTCATTTAAATAATTTAAAAAAAAAAACAATTTTATACTCTCAGCCAAAAATTTGGCTATCGGAAACAGCTTTGTTTTTATCAAGATAACGATAAAAAGCACACGGTTTCAACGTTTGCGTCTTGTGCCTCAAAAATTGTCCTAAAGTTTAAAAAATACCCTCTCAATCTCCAGATTTGAACCTAATGTATCACATTTAGAGATATCTGGAGGCTAGATTACGAAAATACGATTTTAAAACGAAATGAGAGCTAGAAACATTAAGACTCGAAGTGGGGGGGGGGGGGGCTGAACACTTACTCAGAAATTTCGCAAAAAAAGAGAGAGAGAGAGAAAGGGGGAAAAACACTCAAATCTATGCACTGACTTTCAAAAGATGTTGTGGATGTGAAATGATATTTTTCTAAATAATAACTTTGGGAAAAGTCAAATTATTCAATAATACTTACTTAAGACATTTTTTAAAGTGTACGAAGACTTTTGTGAGATAAAATTTCCAGCACTTATTGGTTTTTGATTTTTTAAAAAAAATAATTTTAATATTTCATTAAATTTTTTCATGTAGATTTGTTAAAAATTAACCATAGATCTCATAATTAAGTACCTTTTCCGAAAAATTAATTCTCACCAATGAATAGGGGCCTATTTCATTGAAAGTCGTAGGTGTACGAACACTTTTGGGAGTCACTGTATGTGTATATATGCATTTCGGCTGTCCCCCCCCTCCCCCCCCCCCAAAAAAAAAACGAAAGTTGGTTTTTCAAGTCGCACACCATCTTACATTTTTCCATTTAGGATAAAATAATAGTAAAAAAAGAGTTTCATTTAATTTGAAAACGGTAACTCGCGCCAATTTGCACCGGAAAATATATACTAGCACTTTGCGCTAGAGACAGTTTTGATTTTTTTTTTTTTTTTTTTTGTGGAAGTTCGAAAGTACATGTTGATAAAACGCTGCCTCTATATCCCCGCAGGGTCATTCCATGTGAAATGAGCAAATCAGCTGTGGCTGACATGTCACAGATTTCAATGAAAATTTTTATTTAGGTAAACCATGCATATCTATGAGGGAATGCAAAGTATGGAAGTTTAAAAACTGTTTGTTGCTTTGTTATTGAAATTAGAAGATGATGCTTACGCTAAGCCTAAATTTTCAGAGTTCATTGCAGCCAGTTTGTGACTCAGTAACTCCATAAGTTATAAACGTACACTTAAAAAATAAATATTTCCACATTCTATGAACAAATCTCTAATGGGAATGAGCAAAGTAAAATTCATTCGGATCTTTTTTGAATCTGAGTTATTAACAAAGATTGAAATTTTGCCAATTTACTTCAGATTTCAAATCACTCTTCTAGCTCTTTTAATGAAAATATGAGAGTAAAAATGATTCAGATTGATAAAACTATCTATAACTAACTATCTGCTCTACTTTAGTAAATGTTCATGAATTTCTTAATGACGAAATTGTACTTTAAAAAATCGAAATTTCCAAAAATGTCATTTTTCCCTCTGTTTCAGATGTTTTTTTGAAGATGAGGGAATGCTCTAAATTTACTCAATTTTTTTACGTAACATATTGAAGTGTCTTTTAGATGCTACTAAATTTTAATCATTGGTATCAGCGTATTTTTGCTACTAGAGTAACTTGAACTAAGGTAACATTTCATTAGTTACTTCTTTTATTTTGTAAGTTTAGCAAAACTTAAGTCATTTCTTTCGTGTTTCATTTTCTCAAAAGCATGTTTATGAAGTACAGTCTGAAATGTACATTTTTTTTAATTGAAATAAATGTTAGTTTTACTTGCTTTTGCACCATTTAGTCGTTTATCTAATTCTGTGACTACTCGTAATTTCACATAAGGGTCAATCCATACAGGTTCCATGCAGTATAAACTATTCATTCATTTTGTAGTAAGTTACCGCCCTAAGCCAGGGCTAAGGCAGAAATACTTAAAATAAACCACCAGCTCAGTTATTCCATCCGAGGACTGCAGTTTCATGCTTTTTAGCACTCATCAGCCCAGAATAGGAATCACATGAGCTGGAGGCAAAAACCAGCTCATGCGATTCCTATTCCGGGCTGATGAGTGCTAAAAAGCACGAAACTGCAGTCCTCGGATGGAATTTTTTATTTCTGTTTTAGTGTATGAATTAACTAGCAAAATTGCTTAATATCAAAGACCTGTATCTTTTTTACAAACCAAATACAAAAACCAATATGTATAACATGTATAGTACTTGAACGGAATATTCAATTGGCTTGGAAATTTTATTTTTTAATTCCATCCCCTTTTGGTTTATAGGGGTCTAAAAATGTCATTTTCGTCATTTTTCCGGTTTTTGGGGGGCTGCAATCTATAAAGGGTGCTCAAACACACATCAACAGTTACATATTCTTTTTAGCATGGTTCCAGTGATTAGTTTTTGTCGTATTTTACTTTGTTTCCGTCCCCTACGTGTGTTATCCCCCTTTGAAATGAGTAAAATTTTTACATTTGGCCTTGAACTTTAACCTGTTGCCATTATTTTAATTATTAACTTACAGCTACGTAACTCAGCGTGTAAGACTATCAATTTATGCACTTTAACATCAAAGCGTTAAATTAACTGTCATAAATGTTATTCAAATAGATTTCGGCCAAAATGCAAAAGTCCCATTTTTGACTATGAAAATCACTTTTGATTACATCTAAAAAATCAAAGGTCCAGTTGAGAGGAAAAATAAAAATGGTTTTAAACATCTTTTATATGCAGCTTTTCGGAATATGAATTTCAAAAAATAATTAAAAATGGTTGAGCGCACCTATCTGTCAAACCTCGATGGATTGACCCATAAAACAAAAAAAAAGCTATTTTTCTGAATTTTATTTTACGTTTGCAAATCAAAAACCAATTTCAAATTTCTTCAAGGAAATATTAGAAACACAGCTCTATATTCTTGTAAAATTTTAAAGTTGTCTGAATTTTCCCTCATTTGAATTTTTGTGTGTATGTAAAGGGGAAAATCATCATTTTACAAAATGTCACTAAGTTTAAAACTGATTTTGAAGACAAAGGAGTTAAAATACAACTTCAAAAGTAAGGTATTTCTTTTATGATACTTAGCACATTATTGGGTATTAATTTCATCAAAGCTAATGCATTCCTTAAAGATTGAGATTAAAAAATAAAATGCTTAATTATGAGAAAATTGAAATATTTTCAGTTTTTTGAAACTCGGTTAAAAGTTAACTATAATAACTTTGAAAATTTTACTGATGTCAGAATAATTATCCTACTCCATAGATTGCAACAACATATAACTTTTATGTTTTCATTAAATAGTTAATAAGATACAAGCCTTCAAAAGTGCAACATTTAGCATTTATGATAATGCTGTTCAATTTGACCAATTTTCAATCACATGTAACTATTCAAAAAAAAAATTTTTAAGCAAAAATATTTTAGATATTTTTAATAGGCATAAAAGGAACCTGTATACCAAATTTCATAAAAATCTGTTACCATGCGGCCACCACTTTTTTGCGAATTTTGCTCATTTCGTATGGAATGACCCCGCATATAACGCAAAAATATTTATATTTTTTTAAAAAAATATTTATGTGGCTAGTAAGAGGCCTAAAATTATATTTTTCTTCAAAAAATTGAATTTTTTCGATTTATCTATTAAAAAAATATACATTTAAATAATATATCAAATTCAAAAATTATTAGTGAACATATTTTAAAATCAACATTTGCAAATGAATAATAAAAAAATAATGCATGCTAAAGTGAAAAAGTTATCTCAAAATTGAACAAATTCATATTTCGAGTACCATGTGGGTATACTTAAATATTGCAAGAGACAAAAATTTATGTCTAAAGCTAACGAGCTACTCTACTGTTTATATTTTTCAGCTTCACAACTTTTTAAAATTTACCTTACATTACTAAACAACATATAGAAAAAAATCAACTTTTTAGAGAAAAGTACAAATTTTAGGCCTCCTGCAGGACACCTAAATATTTTTTGATTTGAATTAATATTTTTATCAGGATTTCAAAGGTTTTCTTTATCTATTTTTTGAAAAAAGCAAGTTGCATTGTCGAAAAGTTTCCTAAATTGGTACAAGCTGCACGAATGCAACCTTCTCACAGTTGTGAAAAATATTTTTTGCGAAAACATTTTGTGAAAAATATTTTAAAGATTACTGGGCGTACCTATTAAGCATATCGGGGCTTCAGTTAAATTACGATCCGTGCAGGCTGATTATGCTCCCAAAGGGAGCAAATAAGTCTCTGGATTCCGTAGCTTTGCAAGAATTGCAGGCGAATGACATTTTTGATACATTTTTGAATTCTTTCTTAGCTATGTTTGCAAAACACTGCTTTAGAAACTTTCTTGATAAACCAGAAAGGTGCCAAGCTATTATATTATATCTGCTTAAAGTAACTACGAAAGCTCTAGAGACACGACTGACTTTAAATGGGAAGATTTTTGCTTTCTTCAGTATGCTTCCACGACTATTATAGGAAGGTTATAGAATTGTTTTGCACAAAACATTCCTGTTTTCTGCAACGTATGTTACTGTCAGAAATTGGACACATTAGCTGCATATAATTTTCGAGGAACATTTCTGAATTGTTTTTACAGTGTAACAGTGTACAGTATCTTAACTACCCGACTCAAAAAACTGCCTTTGGCACCCAATGAACTGCATAGTCACTATTAAAAGGTTTTTTTTTTTTGCTTTCCTATTTATGCTAATTCGTGTATACAGGGTGTTCCAAAACGACCGCGTAAACTCTGCGCAGCTAGATTCCTTGTTTTTAGTACAGAAAAACTGTCCAAAAAAAGAAAAATGTGAAAAACGAAGTATGACGTCACTGCCGGTGCAAGGAAAAAACACTTTTTGTACTTCGAACGATAAATCTAGCTATGCAGAGTTTATGCCGTCGTTTTGGGACACCCGTATATATCTATATATAAACTTATCAATATAACGTTTTATTTCCAGGTTCAAATTTAAGATCTTCAACGTAGAGAACAAACAACAAATCTCCTTTCGTCAAAATATTAGTTATGAAATGTGATTGAACTAAAATAAGAACCGCCAGTTTCACAATATAATTCGATAAGCTTTAACATTCCACGTGTGCTATAATTACTAGAGAAATGGCGTCTAATCGGATAAAGCAAACGATAGTTAGGGTATAATGGCGATGTGTGATTAGAATTAAGTAATATGAATAATGATATATTGCACAGTATATTTTCGTACGACTTTCAGTAATTACTTTTCACAAAATAGAAAAGTATCTTTGAGTCATTTCTAATTAGTTTTGAGTTATTAGTTTATGTGATTAATAACCTGTGGTAGTTTAATTGCAGAGTGTGCGTCATAAATTTGAGACAAATTACCAAAATCTTGTTAAAGTTGAAATTTAACTAACAGTTCATTACAAATCTGATTAATTGTATCTTAGCAGTAATTACTTACAAATAGTGCTTCAGTATCATGTGTGTCGCGAGGAATTCTTGGGATGTAAATTTTGAACGAGACAGGTATCAGATTTATTTAATATTGTATTTTTTTCAACTTCTAGTAACTGCATTTTCTAAGTGTATGTTTTATGCATTAAACACACTTCAAACTGATTGTAGCTCTAAATGGATCAACAACACTGATTTTAGTTATTGTGATACAAGAACAGTCGAGCCCGCTTATTGGAATATCGGAAAAAATAATCTCCCGCTTAATGTAAGAAAATTTCAGTGCTTTACACCGTTGATGCGTGTTGTCTTTATCCCGGATAATGGAATATCCGGCTTATTAGAATTATTTTTAGTTCTGTGCCTATTCCATTAAGGGGGCTCGACTATAGGATGATTTTAAATAAGCAAAGAAGCTTTGTATTAAACTAGTAATCAATACTATTGAACTAATATTTCAATACTAGTTAATTAGGACGGTAATAAAAAAACGAAACAAACACATAGGCAGTCTGCACCATTGCATCATACATATCAAGCTTAAGTGACAAGAATAAAATCAATGCAATGCGGGCACTATTGTTCGAATTCTGTAATTTATTTTCACAGTTGTGTTAGTAAAAATGTGTTCAAAAATATAATTATCTCACAAATTACTAGATTCAAAAATATCTGCAATAATAAAACAAATCTGAAGACAGCAATTCAAAATTTAACTACAATCTTAACTGAGAACCAATATCCGGAACATCTTACGGAAAATTTCATTTGCAAGCTTATGGAACAGAAGCGGTAGGTCATTTTGTTTGTTCCATGGATTTGTTTGTTACATGTTTTTTTTTTCTTTTGCTATGAGTTTAATTGTGATTTTTTTCTCTTGTTGTTTAAACTAGTTATGAAATTGTTCTAATTAACTTTTGTAAAGCTTGTTAACCGACCTCAAAACAGTAGGTTATGATTTCGTATTGGGGTATTGCGTCTTTTTATGTATGTTTTCGAATTATTCCAACACTACTGGACCAATATGATTTTTTTTGTTTGGAAGGGTAAACTTCCCAGAGGGTCCCATTGTAATTTTGGTCTGGATCTGATAAGGGGTCGCGGAGAAATATTAACTGAAAGCAGAAAATAACCGATTACTTACATTCTATTTCCTACCCAAACATAAAATGAAATTTATTTTACAATTCCAGTACAAAAATTAACTAAACACCGAATTATAAAATAAACACTGATTTAAATTACTATACGATGAATTATTTTAAATACCTAACTAATTGTATACGATCTCTTAATTTTTAATAACCTTTTTAATTCGGGGCCTCCTATAAACTACTACCTAACGTAACTGAGTAGGTTTAGTTTTAAAAATTAATTTCGTGTATAGTTAAATTAGTGTTTAATTCAGGATTCGGTGGGTTGTCAATTACGTTATGTAGTTGTTTATAGGAGGCCCCGACTTCAAAAGGTTATTAAAAATTGAGAGATCGTATGTAATTAGTTAGGTATTTAAAATAATTCATCGTATAGTATTTTAAATCAGTGTTTATTTTATAATTCGCTGTTTAGTTTAGTTGATTTTTGTACTGGAATTGTAAAATAAATTTCATTTTATGTTTGGGTAGGAAATATAATGTAAGTGAAATCAGTTATTTTTTGCTTTTTAGTTCCTGGATATTTTTTGAAGGCGAGTTTTTTTATTATTTAAAAGTAATTTATATTTTTGGTTTGTAAATGTTCAATTTAATTACTTCTTGTCATCCTTATATTCTGGACTTTCGGTAACCCTTGGGTTTATTTTAGTTTATTTGACTCAATTCAGACTGATATATTTTAACCTTAAATGTTCCAAAGACTGTAGAAGGAAACCAGGAAAATGTTACAAGTACAGTCGAGTCTCCATATAACGAAGTCGCAAGGGACCTTTGAAAAGGTTCGTTATATAGAAACTTCGCTATATAGAAAATAGTAAATTTTTATGGTTAATTTTCATGTACATTAAGTTAAATCCTTTTTTTTTAAGGTTATATACATGAAAACACGAAAAATATTGAGTATTTTGAAGTTAATTTAACATAAGTAACAAATTAAAAAATAAAACTAAATGAATTAATTAACTAAAATTTAATTAGGAATGCCACTTGCATCTGTTGCACAATTGGTGAATTTTAGTAAATTTTTACATAAATAGGTTAAAGAAATCATACCTAAATTTCGTCAACGACAGTAGTTTTGCATTGAAAATAGTCCGTGATTTTTTGCTGCACTTTTGAAACACATTTTTCGTAAAATTCTTCACAAGAGTGAAGTGATTTAAACACTTCTTCTGGAACATCTTGGTATTGCAATCCGCAACAAATGGTGTCAAAAGCTTTTCTGATCTCATATGTGGATGGTTTCGATGGGTAGTATATTTCCGTATCTTGATCTTCATCCTCATCATTGTCATCATTACTCATTACAATTGAGTCCAGAATTTCTTCTTCCGTCAAATGACCAGTAGTTGACAAACCATCATCAATTGTTAAAAAATCTTCTAAACTGACATCATCTGTAAAACTATTCTTCTCACGGTAACCGTCCCAAATTTCTGTAACATCTGGCTCACTGTCCACGTGAGACTCCTGTTCTTGTTCTCCTGATGAAAATTCCTTCGCAAATCCAGCTTTTCTAAATGAATTGGAAATTGTTGTGACTTTCACATCAGATTGCCAAGCTTTAGACAATTCTGAAATGCAAGTCCTCAAGTCTACATATGTTTTAGAAAACTGTTGGTTTTCTTCAACACAGGCAATCATTTTTCACAAAATTCGCTTTCGGTAGTAGACTTTTAAATTTTTAATTATCCCCTGATCCATCGGTTGCAATTTCGAGGTAGTGTTTGGAGGAAGAAAGATAAGTTTTATGTTCTTCACTTTGGATTTCACTTCAGGTGGATGTGATGGGCAATTGTCTACAAATAATGCAATCTTTCTTTTTTCTTTCCCAAACTTTTTGTCCAAGTCCAATAACCACTTCTCAAAAATTTCGCCTGTCATCCAAGCTTTTCTACTGTTCTGATAGTTCACTTCTAAGGGTTTGATGCCTTTGAAACATCTAGGGTTTTTACTCTTCCCAATAACTAGCAACTTCAGCTTTTCTTCCCCTGTCATATTTGAAGTAACCAATACTGTAATTCTGTCTTTGCTACGTTTTCCACCAAAACACTCGTCTCCTTTAAAAGTAAGAGTTTTATCTGGGAGACATTTGAAAAAGAGTCCCATTTCATCGCAATTAAACACGTCTTTTGGCTGGTACTCTTTTAATACCGGTTTTAACACTTCATTTTTCCACTGCTCACAACTTTCATCCGACACATCAACACTTTCTCCTGAAACTACTTTGTGCACCAACATGTGACGTTTTTTAAATTTGTCCAACCATCCAACACTTGCTTGGAGTTCCGAGTAGCCTAATGCGTTGGCAAACTGCAATGCCTTTTCTTTAATTAGCGAACCTGACAAAGGTAAGTTCTGATCCCGCACGGAATGAATCCATTTTAAAACTGCTTGATCGACGTTGTCATACACGCACAATCGTACTCGTTTTGCATTGGAATTCCCTACTTCACCAGCTTTACTTAAAATGGAATCCTTATTTTTTAGTATAGTGGATACACTGTTAGCAGGAATGCCATATTTTGCGGCTACATCTTTCTTCTTGATGCCGCTTTCAACATCATTGAGAAGTGAAATTTTTTCTTTTATGGTAAACACTTTCTCTTCGACATTTTGAGCAACGCAGCACGTTGCAGAGCAAGATGAAAATGAGCGAAATGTGCACGTCAGTTCAAGAATGAGAATCCATCACACCACATCCGGTCAACACATTTCCAAGAAACCTCACCCCCTCTGGGAATTCTTCCCTCCTCCTTTCAAGTCTCTCTCCTTCCGTCGACACAAGTGACAAAAAGAAAGGAATGTTGAAAGACAAGATAAGAAAGTTGTACTATGAGTAATCCTCGACAAAAGCACCAGAAGAAAGACTTCTATTTTCGGAAACATCGTCTTTCTCCCACATAAAAACTTCGCAATAGAGAAATTTGGCCATTTGATATTCGTTAAAGAGAGACAGATTTGCATGCTTTTTTATTGAAACTTTCAGTGTCACCAAACATGCTTCGTTATATAGAGAACTTCGCTAAATAGAGTGTTCGCTATACGGAGACTCGACTGTAAACCGGGGGTTAGATGACGCAGCGGATTCACAGGATTGCGGAAATAGCGACAGGAAGAAACCAAATGGAACATATCCAAGCTGAATGTTCTAGAATAAAAAGAGATTTTAAAATAAGCGTTTGGTGCGCTGTTTAAATAAAAAAAGCATGTTCGTAGAACAAATGTGACGAAAGTAACGTATTTTGTTTTCGTAAATGCTTAAAATATATTGTTTTGAATTGATGGTTTACTTTATGTTTCATAATAATATTAAGGAATTTTTTAAGCATTTTTTGTTTTACATAAGTCTGCGATACGTCATCAAAAATTATATTTCGATGTTAATTTTTTAATAAGAAAACGGCGAATTATTTTGCATTTGACCAGCTTGGATTATCCGTTATAAACTCATTGAATTTATAGTTTTTCATATAGTGGGCAAGTCGTCTTTGTAATCGAAAATTTGATTATAACCACTAGTAAGCCACGGGCTTTGTAAGAAAATGAGCAAGTCCATGCACCGAGTAAAGAGTATTTTTATAAAATCTTATCATTTAGTTTGTGTTTAGGTTTATGGAAACGCATTGATTAGTGTTGCAGAGTTACTGCATTTATCAAGGTTTATGTTTACGATTTTTTTACATGACTATATTCACTTCCCTGCAAATGAAATGTTAGTTTTTAGAAAAAGTATTTCAGTAGTGATACATCTGAAGGGTTATTTCAAGCTACTTTCCAATTGTTATAGTTTGACATTACACAATATAAAATATACATTATGAATATGAAAGATAAGAATTTTGCGATTTTCTTTATATATTTCACTTTATTTTGAAGCTACTTTTTTCGGCGTGATGACGGCAAAGTTGAGTTTCTTCTAATTCTTTAGTTCTAAATATATTTTTTATATTTTGAAAAATATAAAAATAATCAAATTCTTAAATAAAATGAAATAAAATAAAAAATAAAAATGAACTGCATTAATTGCTTGAACTTTAAAAAATCGGAAGTCTTTTTTTAAGCTACACAAAATGATTGATCTAAATTGGCAATTCACGCTGTCCTTCATGTAATGAAATTAAATTTTTCCAAAGTATTTAAAAATCGTGAATAAAAAGTAAAATATAAAGAAGGATTTAAGCGAGTAACTGCAGTACAAATTAGGTATCATACGACACATATGAGATTGTTTAAATACTTTATGTCCTCTTGTATAAATTTCAAATGAACATTAAGTGCAACAGAAGCTTAGACGAAAACTTGCGTATCTAACTCTTATCGGATTAAACGTAGGACGTTTGCCTTTGTAATTGGTCATTAAATTAGAAAAGTTCCGAAGTAAAAAATCGTTGTATTCTGTTCTAGGAAGAATCCGGGGATACAAAAAAACATTCAGTTGCGTTTTTGCAGACATTAAGTAGAAATAGTTTTATTTTGAATTAACAATGAACGTTTGGAAAAAAAAAGAAAGAAATGGGAAAGCACATGGAAATCATACTGTTAAAGGCTGAAAATGCTTTCTGGTGTCTCTCGATTAGAACATTTGAACACCATAACGTCTGCGTATCTTTCAAATTTGAATTACTTTTCTTTAGGTCCGTCATTGCAATGTTTTAATAAGGGTGAAGTGCAAATATTATATGAGGCAGTGAGAAGCAAAGGGTGGAAGTGGACGTTTTAAAGTTTTAAGTAAAACGCGTTTAAACATAATTTCTTAGGTTGACTTTCATTGAATTTTTTTTCTAAATCATGCTATACAGAAGCACCTACCAGGTTTACTTAGTAAGACAAAGGAGAGGTTCATCTTCATTGAATTTTTTTTCTAAATCATGCTATACCGAAGCACCTACCAGGTTTACTTAGTACTAAATCTTGCCCCAAGACAAAGGAGAGGTTCATCTTCATTGATTTTTTTTTCTAAATCATGCTATACAGAAGCACCTACCAGGTTTACTTAGTACTAAATCTTGCCCCAAGACAAAGGAGATGTTCATCTTCATTGAATTTTTTTTCTAAATCATGCTATACAGAAGCGCCTACCAGGCTTACTTAGCACTAAATATTGCCCCAAGACAAAGGAGAGGTTCATCTTCATTGAATTTCTTTTCTAAATCATGCTATACAGAAGCACCTACCAGGTTTACTTAGTACTAAATCTTACCCCAAGACAAAGGAGAGGTTCATTTGTCATTTGTACCAGATCTCCAAATTTTAAATTTTTGCACTTACATCCCTTTGCTTATCACTGCCTCATATCGCCTTATGTTACATGCAGACAGCAGCAAAACAAAACACTCATGTAGGCATTCAAAGGGTTTTTGAATGGTGTGTGATTATCTTGCGATGGAAAACGACTAGGATTTGTTCCAAATTAGTCCGCTACATTTATGTATGATTTTGCAATATCTTCCAAAATGTTGTCATTTTGTTCCATAAATAAAAAATATGCGTTGCAAAAAATTAAAAATATTCAAAAATAAATATGAAACGTATCATTAAAAGTAAAATCTAGTTATAGAACATAGAGCCGAATGATTGCATTAATATTTCTAAGTTTAAAAAAACATTACTTTTTAAATAAGTAATAAATATAACACTTTGTGTTTTGAGTGAATGATATGTTATCCCAATTCTATACACAAATGTTTTTTCTTTTTTAGAAATTTATAAAATATATGTTTTCAGTCATTAATAGTAACCACGATAGTTTGTAAGCTATATACCAATAACTTACCCAAATAACGAACAGCCTATCATAAAGTTATCTTAGTAAAACACAAAACAAATGAATATCACAATGAAGAAAGTATGAACTATTAGTACCATGTGTCATGAATACCCGTTAAGAATATTTACTGCTATTTTACAGAACGCTTTTAGAAAATGAAAAGAGCTGCCAAAAATACACTTTATCTCTTTGCATGCAATAACTATTTTGTTTACTAAGTGTGTCAGTTGTGCATTTAATCTCTATTTATTCTTTCGCAGCTTTCTTCTTCGCAGCTTTGTTGAATCGCTTTACTTTTATTTTGCATCATTTTTTTTCTCTATGATTTTAAGGAAAACTCGGTATAATATTCCGCTTTCTCATTCTTTAGCGCATAAGAAGGTTTTAAAGAAACTGAGAAAGTGGATCAATTTGTTAAGTTTTAAATTCGGCAATTTTAAAAATCTGATAAATAAATCGTGCCTACTTTTAAAAAATGCTTTTGTAATAAAGGTTTTTAGTTCATATAGTTTTTAATAGTTCTTTTTTTTCATACTTATCGAAATAATGGATTTGAACAAATAATTTTGAGTACAATCCTATTTTAAGTTTATTTTGCACTTTAAAGGAAAGCACTCAAAAAATAATATTTGCGTATTTATTTTAAAGACCCATTTTAATCAAGAAAGTGTGAGAGATTTTTCAAGTTGTGAGTAAACTGTGTGCAAAGTAAAAACCGTATAGGTCGAGTTTCAGTATTTTTTTTTTTTTAATTTTGCTGCATAGCAAAACTTACAAGGGCAAGTAGTACCATAGTTTTTCCCAAAATAAATTGAACTTTCTTCTATCACTTATATTAGTTCTCTCGAAAATTTTCATTTTCACATGCATGCCCCTTAGCTTCAAGGTCCAAATCATGTTTTGTCAATATGTGTGAAAATGAATAAAAACTTGTATTGTTTATTAATTTATGACTTTTATAATAATCGGTTATGTTCTCTAGAAATTATTATGAAAATCAAATCATAATTCAGAAACGCGTCTAATAATGCGAAATTTTCAACATAAATTTAACTGCTCTGCATGACGAAGTACTTAAAATATTAATATATTAAGTTCAAAAATCATTAAATTAACGACCAGTTATTGGCTGAGAAAAGATAGACTATTTATTTAAACGAACATTTCCTGCTAACACCAGGGAAGAAGTGAAGAACCACCAGGATTACATAGAGCTTCAAAGTACCATTTTTCTTTAACTACTTATGTCTTTTAATATTTATCAATATTTCTCTCTCTCTCTCTCTCTCCATATTTGATATTGGCATCTGCAAAATAAAGCTCTTTTAGTTTCGTTTCGACATATAAATATTTAAGTGCACTCAAACCTGTTTTTGTGCGGTCTTTTTCGTGCGAATTGTTTTGCTTTCTTTTGTGCAGTATATGAAAATTTCAGTTTGGGACTCAATTGACAAAATTCTTAAAAAAGGAACAAAATTCTTCATAAAACGGACGATCTTTTTTCATGTGATTTTTTATGCGGTCTCTATCCACCGCCCAAAAACAGGTTTGAGTGTGTGTTCACTCTTTCATTCAATTTTTATGGGCCCATTTCCTAAACAACATATTAGAAACTGAATATTTAAATGCGTTTTTCTCAAAACAGCATTTTTTAACATGTCTTAGAATTGATTTAGGGCAGCGATATGTTTATTTTTAGAAGATTAGTCAGCTCATCTTTTGGTCTAAACGCAGCAATCATTGGCTGCATTTTTAGAACACAATTTGCCAACGAATAAACTACTACGGAAGGCATTCTTGTTGCGATAAATTGTAGCCAAATGTCACTAGTCAAAGAATCACTTAATATTCTTACTCCCAGTTTTACATGCGATGGCGAGCAAGTACACGATAAATGGTTTCTTCAAGAACGAAAACTGCATATCAGCAAGAAACTTGACTATGTGCGGTTTCCCCCCAGAAATACTTCAACTTCAACCAGTCACTGTTAGAGATGCTTATCAAATCAAATTCATCGAAGCAAAGAGTAGCGTTTCTATTTGTCATGTGACACTTCGACTGGAACTCGCTCTAAAATAGTGTCAAATACTCAGTGAGTAATGCTGAAGTCAGTTTAAATGTGACACGTGACTTTATTTCTCTGAAATGCACCGAACGTAGAAAAAATATATGAGAGCGAATTTTTCGAATTTTCCTAGAAACGTTTTTGATGTGTCGAAATTATTTTCTTTACTTTTTATTTACCCGTAATTTTTTTATGTTTGCCGTCATTTAAGTGTTTTAAGAAAACATTTTTTTTTAATTTCAAAAGTTTTAGAATAGCTTTGGTCTTCCAGATAAAAACTACATTGAAAAGACAGCAAATTGCTGCAAAATTCCTTAAATTCATGTTATGCTAAAATGTGTCTTTCCTCCCAACTGAACCTGATAAAAAAAGTATTTAAGTGAAAAAATGATTTGAATCCCTCGCAAGTTTTGCTACAACAAAAAGCCACTCATTGCAACTCGTAAACATGTAAACGCAGTATTTTATTTGTTTTCTAATTCTTTAAAAACAATCTGCACTATGATAACATTACTTTGTATCAAACTGTAATTGATAGTTTCAAATTATTTTGTTTAATACACACATCACTTACATCGATAGTTTACAATGCTTAGTGATTTATGAAAACCTTACCAAAATATATCGTCCCAGAAGTAGCATTTTGTTCTAATTGTTACCTTCTTGATCTTAGAAAGCAATGTCGAAAATTTATACATACTTTTAGCAAAAAACATTAATAAATAAACCAGAAGGAAAAAAGAAAAGAAAAAAAAAGTACACGTGTCTGTCGGTTACAAAAATACATGATTATGCTGCTTTTAGATTAAAAATGTGCTATATATTTTCATTATGCTTGTAAATTACTCTAATCAATGAAAAGTTCATTCCTCCATACTTGTATTTAGATTTGATGTAGTTTCATTAAGCCTTACCTCTTTTAGAAGTATTGTCATAGCATATGTTAAACGTCTTGAGTTACATTTCGCTTTTTCGATGGCTATCCTATATGGCAGTAAAATTGGGCTAGTTAGCACCTTTTTTAAAAATTAAATAAAGATACAATTCCTAATAAACCTGCACTGTATGTTATGGTAATGCGTTTTAAAACCATAATGAACATATTGAAACAAAATGGCGTTATTCTCAAGTATTAAAATCATATATAGGAATGCTACATATATCATTATGCATTTGAAATATCACTCAAACATGTAATAAAACAATTGATTAAAGCAACGTTTCTGCATCATTAAAAACTGAAAATCATGACTTTTCTTGTTTAGTATGCAAGTTGTAAGTTTATAAAATATATAAATACCCATTTTTTGTTCTCGAACGTTGGCTTACAATATGAAAATGCTAAGAACTCAGCCTTTCCGTGTTTTGGTCTTGGTCATCATCAGAATTTCTTTCTACTTCATTTCGAAATTTCTCAATATATCATAAATATTTATTGCTCACTCATATAGCTTCCAAATGATTGTGCTTTCGCGAAAACAACTTACACTGATGCAAAAGCATTTACAAATATAACTCCAGCTGTCATTAAAGATCTCGAAAACCCAAAAATGGAGAGAAAGGAAAATCTTTACTTCATCCCAAGTTCAGGAAACATTTTAAAGAAAACTTTCGTAATCTTGAACGAGAAATTGCCCGTTAAAATGTCACTACTTCTTTTCGGAATATTTACTTCCACTTCAACCCTTTTGACGTTAAAGCTATACAATTTGTGACGTCTTCGTTTGCTGTGCGAAATAGATGTTCTTTATTCATTTCTTTATTTTTATTTTTTAAATCTTAAAGTAAGAAACTTGGGAAAATCTTTGAAAACATAGTTTTTAAGTCCCAAGAAGAACATTATTTGTACGCAGTATCCATAGAGATGAGCCATTTTTTTTAAATCTTTGGAAACAAAATTTGCAAAAACGGGTTTTAGAAAATGCAATTTTATATATATATATATAAAAACCTAGCTTGCTATAAGCAGTGAGTGCTTCTTTTAATGTCCTTTTGTTAGTATAGTAACTACAAAAATTATTTTCTTTAAAACCTTTCTAATACAAACAATAGTTTCAATTGTCTAAACACCTTTAAGTTAACTAGGAATGGGGTAAGGCATTCACCTAAGGGAAAATCAATATAAAACTTGAATTTTTAAAATTTTGAAACGCAATCATGTAAAACTGCTTACATCTATATATACCTATATCAGGCTCAAATTGAGCCACAAATAATCTGACTTATTGGTATTACAATAAAAAAAATTGAGGATTAGCTTAACTGTATTACCCTTACCCTGGGGTAATATCAGTCAGTAATGTCATTTACTACTAAATAACTCTAAAATAAAAAAATATGAAGATTTTCGAGGACATAAACACGTTAAACTGATGTCGTTATGTTTATTAAATTGCACATTACACAATTCTTTAAGGATATTACAAAGAAATCGAAAGTGGATATATTATGGAGTCAATGATTTAAAAACATCTCTCCATGGTAAAAAAAATGACTTTTAAGTGCATGCCACATAAGTTTATGAGCTTTTAGAAGCTCCAGTTAATTTTACTTTTCTGAGCGTATGTCAATTTTATACGAAAAAGCATCATTTTGAACCTCTTCAGCTAAAAATAAAGTAATAATTTACATTTCGGTTGTTCTGTCGAAAAAACTGTTCAATTTTTTTACGCATTGCTTCAATACATATCATCCCGTACTCAGATCGCCTGCTGACTCCGTTGGTTATAACGTCTCGCGAATAATGTAAAAGGTCATGAGTTCTAATCTCTATGGGATGAAACATATTTTTTTAATGACATATTTTCTTCAGCTGAATTCTGATCCAAATTTCCATAAATGTCTTAACCAAAATCATTGAAAGGTTATAACATACAGTTCTGTTGACGTTGAAATCAGGAAACAAAACATTTCTTTTTGCACTGGTATATTTGGTACAGAAAGCAACAGTTCGGAGGAAAGCTTATGGCTTGGCATAATCAGACACATCTCAAACTATAGGGCACCAGAAACTTTAATATTATTTTTGTACCCGAACTGTTTTTGCGAAATATGAGAACACAGACGATAGCTCGTTAAGCTACTGCAAAAAAAGCAAACTACCATTTTTGTATTGTTTTGAAATTTCTAATTTGCATTTAAGATTTTCATCATACAGCAATAAAATGTAAATTAAGGTATGAAACAAATCTTAATGGTGAATCTGCGTGAAATTTTCCACACCGGAATATCTTTTCATATTTCATTGTTGAACTATATTTTTCCTGAAAACTCGTAATTATTGCTAGCATTTAGATTTTCAGAGACATCTATCACTAGCAAAAACATTAACTTTGCAGAAAGTTATGCATAAATTATCCAATCATAGCGAATTCACTGATCGAATAACGCTCCTGACGTCATAAGCAATAAAACTCGTTCCACGTCATGATAATTTAATAACATTTTTTTATCAATTTTTGTCATGCAGGGAAATGCTTTATTGTGACAAGATTGAGCTGGATCCGGTAATTCAACTCTTTTACTGGTAAGACTGTCATTTTAGGAGAATGAAACAATGAAAAAGTATTCAACAATGAACGCTATCTACTGGAGTTTAGGGTTAATCCACTGGAATTTGAGTTAAAATTTCAACTATCAAAATATCACCTAACAGGAATGGCTTTGTTCAAATGTAGATGAAAATTGCTCCCGTAAAATCTTGACGGGATATTTTCTTTTTAATATTATTAGTAAGTAAATGTTATATTTATGTACGTTGCACAACATGTTTACTTTGAGATTAAGGAACAAAACTTGCAGCAATTAATATACTTTGGTACGAATAAGAAATTACTCTTTCTTATTACATATTTAATTCGAATTAATAAATCTCCCGTTATTATTTTTACTTCCTTTTACTAAAAAGGAAGTATTGTATTACGAAAAAATTTTCACTCAAAAATCGACCTTAATTTTCAGTTTAACTCACCCCGAATGAATGTTGAGTTTTTTTTTTTTTTCGGCTCGACCACACGTGGATAAGTGCCTAAGAACGTATAGACACGCAAAATATCCATTTTGACGATTCCCGAGTTAGTTACAACGAGTTTTCTCGTGACGTCTGTATGTATGTATGTATGTACGTATGTGTGTATGCGGATGTATGTCGCATAACTCAAGAACGGTATGTCCTAGAAAGTTGAAATTTGGTACGTAGACTCCTAGTGGGGTCTAGTTGTGCACCTTTCCTTTTTGGTTGCATTTGGGTGTTTTTAAGGGGGTCTTTTGCCCCTTTTTGGGGGAAATCATTGTTAATTTCGATGTAAACTCAAGTGGTGTAACAATTTGGCGGACACTTGGCGATATATCGCCAGTCTTTTGGTCGCCAAGTTTTGTTGCCAACTTGGCGACAAATTTGGCGATTTTTTTTAAAAATCTGGTTTAATTTGGCCACTGTTGGTGATATTTAAGATTAAACATTGAATCACATTAAAATTACCGATAATGGGAAAATGACTTTAAATTGGATAAAAGGAAGTCATGGGAGGCGCACATCAGTTCGTTCAGTTGCAGTATAATGTTATTGCGTTTAAGAATTTAATTAATCAACACCGCCTTCTTGATTGTGACACTAAACGCCTTCATCATAGATTCTCCAGTTTTCTTGGATTCAAGATGTTTTATGATCCTTTATATTCGCGCTGGCATTTAAGGAAGCATTAGAATAAGCGAAGACTCAAAATTTGTGAATCTAAATTGTATTTCCTAATGAGACACGCAAACGTTCAGTATAAACATTTTCGTTAAAGGTTTAAAACGGCTGCTCTGTTTTTAATTGCAGGGCATTTAATTACTTCAACTTCATTAGAATGTGCAATTACATTATTAATGACATATTTTGTTTTTGTGGAAGTAATTGCTTTCTTTATTTTAATGGAAAAACGTGTATTTATTGTTTGAACGTTTAAGAAATTATTTACTCGTGAGGAAAAAAAATATTTTTTTTTTAATATAGAAAATGCTTTCCCATGCTGCTTAATACCTTTAATAAATTGAAATTAAAATGTTATTTATAAACTTTCATCTTACTGAGACAGTGCTGTGTATGACTTAAAACTGATTAGTAACGGATTTACACATCTGGGGTTAGTCAAAATGCATTTTTCTAGGGCAGCTTTGGGTAACGAAAATATTTTGTAAGTATTATAGTATAAAAGTTGCATACCTGTCGTTGATTTTATGTCGTGTGGTTTCCCTTGCAATTGTGACATGGAAAATTCTTGTCTTTATCAAGCGTAAACTTTCACACTCGAACCCGCTTCATTGAATAGCCATTTTGGCCCGGATATTCCATCAACCGGGATCGAAATGGAACATTACATTGTTTTGGCACAATGAACATGTATTTAAATAAGCGGGATATTGTTTTCACCTATATTATCACTACTCACATATTTTACTGTGCTTCAATAGCTTTGATTATTGAAATGCTTCTTACACCCTGGTCACGTTTTCCATAGAATCAGCCAGCGACCAGTTACGCCGATTCTATTTGAAGGAGGAGGCAGGAAAAATTTGACGTTCCTATTTTGTTCACTTCAATGTGGCAGTGCTTAACTTAAAGGACAACGCACATCTTTAACGCTTATATAGTGGGCCAGTTTTGGAGAAAATGTACTACTCATTTAGTTTTTTTTTTCATCTACACAAAATTCAGTGCAAGGTTGTGTTCTAAAACAGTTATTTTTTAGCTTGCAGCTATCGAATAAGTACTAGTTGCGTTGCCTGGCTTTGCACTGTCCACCTCGAAAATAAAAATTATGTCAAGTGTCGCGTGTTCAATAATCAGGCTTGAACAAGAAAAAAAAAATCAGTAAAATTTTGCGGCAGATTGCGGAAAAATAACTAAAAAGGAAATATTTTAAATTTCCCGATTACAGGAAAAGCCTCAACACAAAAGCCAGAATTTTATTTCTTCATATTTTAGAAAAAAATGGCTACACATCTTCCTTATCAAAGATATTCTTCACGCTACAAATTTTAATGAGATGAAGCACTGAGTAATAATTTGAATGGAAGAAAGCCTTCGAAAAATAGAGATTTTATGTCAAAATCTAAGTATCATAATTAATAGTTTTCAATTGAAATCTCCGCTAATTATTATCGGAGGGTTATGTTTTACAGTCAAACATAAAGACGGGAAAATTAAGAATCCACTGATACCTGGTTCGATGGTCAGTTTACTGGCGTTCGGGAGAAGTAACTCGGACATAGATATATAGACAGATACATAGGTACATACGCTCAGTTTTTAATTATGTAGGTAACCATTAATGATTTAATCTTTTATGCTCTTAACAATCAGCTCTGAGTGATCGACATCAACTTAATGCTTTCAAAGTCATTATTCTCAAAGTATGTAAGATCAGAATGCAGACATAACACCCCCCCCCCCCAAAAAAAAAAAAATTGTTCCTAACCAAATAAGATTAGAATAACTTAAGTAGAAAATCAAACGGTGGCTATGAATTATCTCTATTACTCTTCAAAAATGATCGAAATATGTTTTCTAAGATTTGAATATATTTTAGACCTTGAAAATCAAAGCCGTAATAATCCCTCACGCGTGGTAATTTAGCAATAACATGCCTCTGATATCACCTTTATATTACACTTTTGCCCCAGATGCTAATTTATAGATGTATGATAGATACATCGACATGTATCTGTATCAACTTGATCTTCGCTCCTATTATGTAAAATATTTTTTATTGTCCTTATTACAATGTATGTTTTCTAAGATTTGAATATATTTTAGACCTTGAAAATCAAAGCCGTAATAATCCCTCACGCGTGGTAATTTAGCAATAACATGCCTCTGATATCACCTTTATATTACACTTTTGCCCCAGATGCTAATTTATAGATGTATGATAGATACATCGACATGTATCTGTATCAACTTGATCTTCGCTCCTATTATGTAAAATATTTTTTATTGTCCTTATTACAATGTATATATTTTGTCGCATTCTTCATACACTAAAATACGGAAATAATTAAGTTTCCTCGTATTAATCACCCCGGTACCAACGATACAATGTTGTCATCAAGAGCCAGACCACTTTTCAACAGTCACGAACTCGAAAATAGCTATATAAAGCTCAAGATTAAATTTTAGCAGAATTGACGTGACACACACACACACAATCTCACGATATCTTCATAATTATAAATTCAAAACTGTTTTACAAAATGTTTGAAAACTACATCAGTCAAAATTGGTTATTGATTGAAGTTCATATTTGTGACTGGCACGAACAGCTCTTTTAAAGGAAAAAATTCAAGTGTGTTTCCCCCTCCACCTGAACACCTTATTTTTGGTTTGTTACATAACACTTTTGGTTTGGCCTGCACTTTTTAGCTTAGCAGCACTTAGAGAAAAAATTATAATAGTTGTAAACTATAATAATTATAATAAAGTAATTAAAAACTAATGTGATTGACACTACTAAGAAAACTGTGTTGTTCGAAGCAATGGTTATTTGAAAAAAAAAAATTCGGAAAGCTTCGGCCTGCGCCAAATAGATATGGACAATAATCCAGAAAAGTGGGGTCTTGCATCCCAATTTTTTCAATTTTTGAACTTTTCACAAGGGGTACAGTTTATCGATTTTTAGAAAGACAAGATATGTACATTTGTTCAACTGCAAAGGTTCATAAACTATATTCATTTCTTCAGGGATATTCAAGGTAAAAATTGAAAGTTTGGCAAAAACTTTCAAGAAGCATTTTTGTTTCTTAAATTTCTTTAATTTTTATTCAAGAATCAATTGTTTAATTACCACTTCGTAAAATTAATCTTCTAAAATCAAAATAATTTTTCTAAAAATGCTAAAGCATTGATAATATTTTAAAATGCTCATCAGCTAATTTTTCCAATTGGTTTAGTTTCAACTTACGGAATACAACATCCAAAATTAAAAGAAAAAAATAACTTTCAAACAATCAAGCATCTAGAATGTTACAATTTTAGATTTTGTAAAATATTAGATAGCAAGCATATGAATTTTAACACACTTATGGCCGTTTTTAGTTTGCCTTTAGGATTTTATTACTAACCCCATATTATAATTTGGGATGGATTGTTATTTTCGTGTCATTTTTACTAATAATAAAGCTGAAAGTCTCTGTCTGGATATCTGTCAGGATCTCTGTGACGCGCATAGCGCCTAGACCGTTCGGCCGATTTTTATGAAATTTGGCACAAAATTAGTTTGTAGCATGGGAGTGCGCACCTCGAAGCGATTTTTCAAAAATTCGATTTTGTTCTTTTTCTATTCCAATTTTAAGAACTTTCTCCCGAGAAAAATTATCATAAATGGACGAGTAAATTACCAAGTTTTCATGACATGTAACCGTAACATGGGCAAGTCAATTAGCGAGAAATTCACCATACATTATTTGTAAACACAGGCGAACCAAAAGACCTTTCAATTTTCTATTATGGGCAAAGCCGTTACGGATACCAATAGCAATTAATAACTATGAAGATATGAGGTGCCATTGCCTCTGAAGGTTGGACTTCTTTATTAGCGAACTAGTGGCACCCGCATGGCTTTGCCCGTAGTAGAAAATTAAAAGGTCATTTGATTCGCCTGTATATCAACAAATATTGGATGATGAATTTCTCGCCAATTTTTTATGTTAAATGGCTCGCCCATGCTACGATTCCACGTTATGATGATTTCGTAATTTACTATTCCGCGTTGTGATAATTTTCTCGGAAAATATTTCTTAAAATTGGTATAGAAAAAGAACAAAATCGAATCTTTGAAAAATCGCTTCGAGGTGCACACCTCCATACTACGAACTAACTTTGTGCCAAATTTCATTGAAATAGGCCGAACGGTCTAGGCCCTAAGCGCGTCACAGAGATCCTGACTGACAGAGAGAGAGATCCGGAGAGAGAGACTTTCAGCTTTATTATTGTAAAGAAAAGACAACACATGAACGATTCACAGCACAAAGAGAGGAAATAACACCTATGACTCCGCTGAAGGAATCGAACCCACGATATCTTGTATTTAAAGCGAAGCTCAGAGCCACGCAGCATCCTACGCTAAATGATAATGACATTTTAACGTAAGTCGCTTGACGTATGGCAAGCTACGTTGCATAACATATGGCTACCCCCGTTAAAAGTTTGCATTTTTGAACAAAGTTCACATATTATACGCACATAAAGATTGAAATTGCCCAATAATGTTAAAAGTAGCTCAATTTGAATGGGGATGGTAATGACAGACGTATTTTTCCTGTTTGTTTTGATATTGAAACATTAAGTACACCCAATCAGGAAGGATAGAAATTGCTATTCACAAAATTCTTATTCTATGCCAGTACTTTTGCGCTGAATGGTAATGACATGGATTGTAATGACATTTTAACTGATTTCACCAGTCAAGACATAAAAAAACGGCTATCTTCGTTTAAATTTTACATATTTGGGACAAATGTGCACTTGATATAAGCATAAAAACCCGAAAGCAAAAAAAATGTTAAAGGTCAACATTCATAAGGATGGTAATGGCAGACGTAAAGGTTTTCCTTCTTACGTACTTTGATATTAAATACACTTAATCAGGAAGCTTAGAAATGTATATGCAGACAATTCTTGTTTTATTTAAAAATTATGATGACTACTACTACTAAAACTGAAAGCTATTTCATTCGCCAACAGCACCTAGTGGTCATGAAAGCCTGTCAAAACTGACGCAAAATGTTGGGGACGCTTGATGCAAGAAACATCTTCAAGGATTTAAAAAAGCAACTTGATTTAAAATTAGAAAACTTAAATCATGGTAAAAATCTACTTGAGAGAAAGAGTTAAGGTTTTTTGAGCAATCACGATTGCTAATTGTTTTCATTTGACCGTTCTTGATGTTTGGTTCTTTTTCTCAACCCCACCGTCCTCTGCAGGAGCGACTCCTCCCGGTAGCCGCTAATCCTGGTCGATGACGTCCATGTCCCACACAACACGCACGCTTATACACACTCACACATCCACACATGTGCCTTTACACACATACACACACGCCAACGTGCATACACACATGTCTACGCACACACACAAGCCTACACATACACAACTATGCACACGTAACCGCCCAAGAGGAGGGACGGGAACCGTTTCTAGAAACAAGCGAGTGGGGCAGTAACCAATGAGTACGGTCCTGTCGCAATTCTTGATTGCGAAAAAAATAATTTGAATTCAAAATTTCATAATTCAAATTAATTTTGAAAGTTCGAAAGGTTTTTTTTTTTTTTTTCATTTTTTTGCTTTCTTGGCAGACGATTAATAGAGTATTTCTGACAAGTAACATTACAATACATATAGGACATTGTAGTACTAATATTTAGCCTCTATGTAAAAAAATGTTATTCTTCACCGCTAAATGCCTGTTTTTTTTGTTCTTTAGCAGGTGACAAATGAATGAGAATGACAAAATAAATGAAACACGCTTTTCTTAGGTTAATACAAGCCTAGGGAAAGAAACGGCACCTTTCTAGAAATTGCTCATATGCACGTTTTGTTGTTTGGGGAAACGTTGACACAAAAATGAAATAGTTAAAATATATTATATTCATACTTTTCGCACTTCACGATAAAATTTCCGTCTGAATTCTGTATACAGTGAAACCTGTGTATAACGATACTGTCTATAACGATAACCTGTCTATAACAGTATTTTTCTTTTGGCCCCAGCAAAATGTCAGAATGAATAATCAAACTGTCTATAACGATAACCTGTCTATTACGATATTTTTTTAGGTCCCAACAGTATCGTTGCAGACAGGTTTTACGTAGCATGTACTCTTCACATAAAATGTACCCTAATTCAGTTTTAAAAAATAACTTTTTTCATATTTATTTGAAAATATCAATGCAGTAGGAATTTTTTTGAAGTAGGTGCGGTTTTTTCGATCAGTGAGACATGATAGGTTTAAATAGTTGATCAGTAAAAAGAGTAAAAAGCGCGGAAAGCACTTCTTTAACTACGCAAAATATTCTCTTCGTGTAAGATTTCCTAAAGTAGATTTGAGTGAAAGCAATAAAAACGCGTTTTGATGTTTCAAATTTTTGTGTTATTACATATATTATGAATTTTGCAGAACCAAATAATGAAAACAATTCGCTGTTTAGCTGTTTTAATATTTAAGTTACTTGGTGTAAAATTCTAGAGCTTAAAACCGAAATATTGTGTTTTATTAGAAATATGGAAATATGTTTTCTCTTAAACTAGTTTTTCACTTAGAAATACAATAGTGCCCTTAGTGTATGTGGACGTATATTTTTTTAAGGGATTGAGGTCGAAGTTCATTAAATAAATTACGTCTTTTTTATGCCAAAGGAAATGAAATTCATATCTTCGGGGTAAAAAGTAACATCAACGAAAATCAAAACGGGAAAAATCCTAGAATAATGTGTTGTTTGATTACTTCCTGTTTTTTGTTGATAAATACAAAAATGAAAAATAGTTTCAAATTTCTAAAAATGCAGTTTGAACTGTGTTGGTAGGAGAAGAAAGTACTTGCTCTACAGTATTCAGTTGGGCACTACTATCTGTACCTTGGAAGTGAAAGACGCTATGTCACAGCAACAAAATTTTTCAAGAGATATAATTTGTTGTGCGTGCGCGCACTTGTGTGTGTGTGTGTTTTGTCTTCATCATGGGAATGTCAAAAAAACAAGTTATGATAACACCTTTTTAAATTAATTTTTTTCAGTAATCATATCAAAATGGACATGCTGCAATTTATTTCCCACAGCCGGAAACTTATAGCACAGTATTCTGTAGCGTTGCCGTTATTACTGTTACTTTAACTTTCAAGAACTTGTGAAAATGCTATCAGTTTTCAAGTATATTAGTTAAATTTGGTAGATATATAACAGAATTTTTCCCCAAAAACATTTCAAATACGTGTCACACAATTCTGCTTAACTAACAGCACTTTATTCCTATAATTTATGCTTTTCTAAATGTTTAAGAATTAAACTCTCACTTGAATTATTTTTTTTATGCCGGGTATTATGAACAATTATGTCAATACCGTGGAATGCTAGCAGCTATGTATTCTATTGATGAAGCCTGATGAGCTAAGGTCCAATCTAAAGCTATTTTCACTATTTTTTTTAACGTCTACTTTTATAGGTGACTTTTTTTTTTCTATTTACCATTCACTGTTAAAAATTCAGGAAAAATTTCAGGGAACTATTACAACTATTACGGTAGAACAGAGTGTTTGCTGTGCAGAAAAAAAATACCATAAATTGTACTTGGAAAAGTAAGCGATTGCAACACCAATATGAACACAACGGATATTTTTTTCCCCTATAGCATATAGGATTTTTTCCCTTAGCCCGTTTTCCTGAGCTATAAATACAGAAAGCTTTTTTTTTTTCAGAAGCATTGATCTATGTTTTGAATCGTCTGGAAATGAAAACTTTGCTTTTCGCAACAATCCTAACCGCAGTTGAAAGAAAGTGAAGCATCAGTGGATGCATGCATGCTTCGGTACATGTCTCTTTCCAAGAAATGTTTCATCAGTTTTCTTTCTCTTCAAGCATGGAAAAAAGGATAAACATTTTTCAAACTTTTATCTCAGCTTGAGTGCGTACACTTCTCAGAGGTTTTAGTTCACAGAGACATGAGTAGGGAATATCACTTACGGCGCCACCTGCATCTTGTTCGGATCGTCCCTGCTCTTTACGATTTTCTAAACCGCTGATTCCTTTTATGCAGCATGTGGTTCCTTTGGCTTCGAATATTGTCATTGTTCGAGTCATAGCTAAAATGAAAAAATATGACCAGGCGTTTTTTTCTGCACCTTTTTTTCAAAAAATAAGTCACGATTTAGCTTTTAATTTATTTTTAAAGATGGGTTTAGATTATAGTTTAACACTGATTCGGTTGATATTTTTATAGAATATATTCACACAGCATAAAATATTAAACAACTCTACAAGTTAATTCAACGTTTGTCAGTAAAACAACAGCGTTTACAATGTAAGTGAAGTTACTGCGCCTGAAGAAATAGTTATTAACAAGTAGGGAACAAATGGAAAAAGAATCAACTACAAGTTTAAGCTAATTTGCATTTTTAAAATTGAATTAACCGAAAACAAAGTTGCAGAGTTAATGAAGAAAGAGAAATATAATGTGCAGTATAACTTGAACAAGATGTACGTACACACTATATGACCAAAAGTATTGGGACACTTTAAAAAAATCACATATTTAAAGATTTCTTATGGAATGAGAGACCAATTACTTTGTAACTTTGGTCACATAAAAAGGATGCTCACGTTGTTACTTTTCAATAAAAGTTATATCCCCTTTGAGTTTAGGGGATCAGTAACAAATTGAGAAAAACAAAATTGGTTTTTGACCATCATTCATCATAAATAGCTCATAATAGGCTGTAAATTTCAGAAATTTGTTAGCTTACTATGTAAAATTATTTTACACACTTTCGAGCAAGTATCACAGATATTAATGAAGATATGAGCATTTCTTTCAAAACTACGAATATTATTTGAAGGTTTTTGGCTCATAACACGCAACGTTTTCCATCAAAGCTAGCAAAATTTTCAGAAAATTTGACTGCATACAATAGAAATATAATACTAAAATTGGAATTTAAAATGTTTAAAATTTGATAAAATTTGGACACTTGAAGCAATTTATTTTTAACTGCACATGCGCAACAGATAACAATTTATACCTTTCACAATCTAAAACCCAACTAAATTCCTCAACTCATGTAAAAATTCCAGTTAAATATCTTTTTTAAAAAAATAGAAAGTTATCAGCGATTTAATGAGCCGAATTTAAATAACTCTTGGATAGGTGACGAATCATGGAAGATCTTTCTCCAATATTCTGTTTTTATCATGAATCACACTGAACGATTGCAAGGAAACGTTGCAAACTTGTGAGCAACCCCTCACGATTCGTCGTCTATCCAAGAATGATTGAAATTCGGCTCATTAGATTGCTGATAACTTTCTGAATTTTAAAGATATTCTACTGGAATTTGTACATGAGTTGAAGAATCTAGTCAGATTTTAGATTATAAAAGTTATAAATTGCTATCTGCCGTGCATGCGCAGTTAAAAATTAACTTAAATGTTCATATTTTATCAAATTTTCAACATTTTAATTTCTAACTTTAGCCTTATTTTTATCTTGTATGCTGTCACGTTTTCTGAAAGTTTGGTAAGCTTAGATGGAAAATGTTATGAGTCAATATTGCGTTTTATAAGCCAAACACCTTCAAATAAATCTCGTAGTTTTAAAAGAACTGATAATATCTTTGTGAATATGAATGATACATGCTTGAAAGTATGTAAAATAATTGTACATAGTAAGTTAACTAAGTTCTGAAATTTACAGCTTATTTTCAGCTATTTACGATGAATGATAATCATAACACATTTTTGTTTTCCTCAATTTGTTACTGCAAGAGGGATATAACTTTTTCGGAAAATAACAACCTGAGCATATCTTTCCTGTGACAAAAGTTACAAAGCAGTTGGTCTCTTATTTCTTGAGAAATCCTTAAATATGGAAATTTTTGAAAGTGTCTCAATACTTTTGGTCATACAGTGTATGTACTATATATTATTTATCAAGCGTGTTTCCTTATGGGTACGTCATAACTTCCTTAATACATTATCAAATTTCATAAGTAAGGAACAACTTAAAGTTTTTTCTCCGCTATCAGAGACAAACATATAAACATTTCATATTTTTACTGTTTTTACAAAAGTTATGCTTAAAAACAAGATTTTTGAAGAGTTCAAGAATTACTTCAGCTGATTAGCAAACTTCAGTTCTTTCGTTTGCATTCTTAAAAATCAGAATTATTATTATTATTATTATTTTTTTTTGAAATCCCTTATATTACTTCACTCTAACATTTTTCTTGTAGGATAAAGTTCATCTTTAGTCAAACTGTACATAATACCCGATAGGTAGTGCTACAAACAGGATAAAATATATTTTCTGTTTCCAAAGTAACTTCACTTTGCGCTAAGTTCGTCTCCTAGAATGCTTTCTTCCTCTTTAAACTACAGTTGAGAAACGCTTCTTTGCTGATTTACATTATCAACAGAGATAATATGGTGTTTACTAAAATGAAATTAACGTTTATACAGATTTCTTTTTACATATTATGACAATAATTCATATTTGGTAGTTGAAAAAAACGACCTTCCGTACTAAGCAAAATAACTAGAGGATTGTGGGTGGCCCAAAGCGGTAGGATTTCAAAGAACGCTAGAAAATTGTACTTTTTGGATTTTTATCGCAACAATTTCTGTATTATTTCTTAGCAGGGTTCTTGAACTTCAAAATAAAAAGTGATTTTTGTATTATTATAAACCCAATATTTATTTGATTATTATCAAACTTTACAAACATTTGAAAAAGCCCGCTTTGCCCTACGAGGGAGCACAAAGCGGGCAAGCTTAACTAATTGGGATTTGGTACATTTGCCAATCAAATATGAAGTTATAAATGATTAAAATAATTGACTAAATACCTGCCATTATAAAAATAAAATAAAATAAGTTGTACTTATCCAATTTAAACTTCAGCTCATTTGTTTATAAAACATAAAGAAATAACTGATTAAATTAATAGACTAAATAATTGCCATCCTAAAAAAGAACTTTTAAAGTTATACTTATCCTATTGAAATAGAAAGTCTAAGTCAGCACACGATTCAAGAAATTATAAATAAATATATGATTAAATCCTATACCTGCTTTGCCCGAAGGCACATTTTTTACTTCAATACTTTTAACCTTAAATTTAAAAAAGAGCAAACGATGTGACTATCATAAATCTATGTAGGTGGCCGGTGTCAGAATAACGTAATATTATTGACAATAAAAAATAAACAAATAAGCAGGTCATTGACTAACCGCAAGTAACTTAACTTCACTTTTTTTTAGAAACGTATCTCTTTTTTTAATTTTAAGCTTGGTTGCGCCATGCTGCTTCACTGCTGCTTCGCTGGGACTGATTAAAACTCGGGAATGCTCATGTAAACACGACATGGAGGTTGGGCATTTGAAGGCCTACCCACTTTGGGCCACCTTTCCCTATTTTAATAAACCATTTGCAGAAACTTTCTTTTATCCTCAAATTCTAAATAAAGTTGAATTATCGTGCCACTGAAAATGGGGTTGCAGTTTTTTGAGTTGAATACCTTTTTTTTTTAACCGTCACGAATTGCTTATTATCCTTACGTGACTAAAGTTAATGCTGATCTTATTTTTACGATTTTAATACTTATTTAGCATAGTGGTTTTTAATATTTATTTAGAAGGCTAAATTTTCCTAGTTATAGTTAAAAATCGTCTGTGGTTGAATTTTATTGTGTTTCCCTCATCTGCTTGATTCAATCAGACTTCACATTAAAACTAGGGTTTTTTTTGTGTAAAATTACGTTTTTTTGTGTGGGTGGGGGGATTTCAAGAAAAAACACCTACGTAGTGATTACAAACTTTCCAGAGTACTAATTTCCATCATTTAAGAGAGATACATAACGTTTATAAGCTGTAAATACTCTTAATGACAAGTATACTGGTGGATATCGGTTATAAAATCTTTACATTAATTACTGCATCCCAATCACCTTTTCTTTTTTATAGTTATACCCCGTATTAACTATATTCTATAGAACTGATTTATCAACTCAGATTATGACGGGTGAAAATTTTTGGCTATTTCCTTTCTATTCCATTTGAAGAGGGGATAACCCCATTGAATAGGGTTTGATTACAATTCGTGTTTATGAAAAACATAATTTGAATTCAAGACTTTAAACGACTGAATGTTTTTTTTTTTTTTTAATAGTAATCGCGAATTTCTTATTTTCCTCACTTGAACAAAATTGATGTTGCCTTGATTTTTCAGATCAGATTATATCGGGAGCAAATTTCTTGGCCATTTCCATTCCAATCCTTTTATAGAAACAAGAAACCCAACGAGTAGGGTCCCACCGCAATTCTTGATTGCGAAAACATTATTTGAATTCCAGACGTTAGACATGAAATGAAGGTTTTTGCTCTGGATAGCTTCTTTTTTTTCTAATTTAATCTCTGTTTCCAAAAGAAAAATTTCTGCTAAATTGTTACATACTAGTGGTATCCGCACGGCTTTGCCCGTAATCAAAATTTAAAAGGTCTTTTGGTTCACCTGTATATTTACAAATAATGTATGGTGAATTTTCTCGCCAATTGGCTTGTGCCCATGTTACGATTGCACGTTATGATAATTTCGTAATTTACTCGTCCATCTTATGATAATTTTGTTCTTAAAATTGGAATAGAAAAAGAACCCAACGAATTTTCGAAAAACCGCTTCAACGAGCACACCCCATGCTACAAACTAACTTTGCCAAATTTCATGAAAATCGGCCAAACGGTCTAGACGCTATTCGCGTCACAGAGATCCGGACTTTCAGCTTTATTATTAGTAAAGATATCCCGTGACACTCTATGCTCATTTTCATGATTTTTAGTTATTACTATTACATTACTACCAGTTATTTTAGTTACTACTAGTTTTTTTTTCTTTTTGTAAATAACTTCATGCGTTAATAAAGCGCACTTCTTTCGCAATTTGACTATCAACTACATCAGATTGTCATTTTGAAAACGAATTATTCGTACAAAATAAAACATTGTTTCTAATAAATGCATTTCCTTTCAGGAAGCGGATGTAAGCAGGTTATCGCAAAAAAATGAGCTTCCTGCATGAGACGAAGTGAAGAAAAAATAACCATTATCCACAGACGCTTCCTTTTAATTTTGACACCTAGAAGTCAGGTAAATATTATGACTTAATAATATATTATGTTCACTTTTTTTTTAAATATCTAACTAAACTGGGTAAAAACTTGTTATTTTAGGGGAGTCAGTACCCTAAATACTTTCAAAAAGTCAATTTTTTTTTTATTTTTATATATTTTGAAACTCCATTTCAATACTTTTTTAATGATACAAACTTCTTGATCGTGCTCATATTAGAAGTAAGTTAAAATAAGCTTTAAAAAAATGCAAACCTATTTTGATGAGGCATGATTTTTCCCTTTAAACTGCAATATCTTGAAATGGTATTTTTGAAACTAAATGTTCCTTTTTTTCAGATACTAAATTGTGTTAGGCTTGGAAATTTTTACCACCTATTCTATACTTCTAATTGTATACACTGAAGTAAAATTTTTCTCTTAGTCGATAAATATTTTCTTATAGAGCTGATTTTGTGTTGCAAAATGGTATTCTTTGGAAAAAAAATACAGTGACTTTCACACTAGATTTTTTAAAAAAACAAACTAAGCTTTCTTTCTGTAGTATTTTACTGCAGTATAGAGAAAAACGTATGTTTAAGGTACATAAAAAATTTTCATATTTGTATCTTTAATAGATTTTCAGAAGAAGGTACATGATACTGTGCAAATTAACATTGACGGTAAAGGGGGTTCTGATTCCCATTAAGGAAAGAAATGCTTGTTGAGTGTGATTTTGAAAAAAAAAGTCTGATGCATGAATAATTTATGCAGCTGTCCTTCTAAAATTTTTCTTTAATTTTAAAAGCTAGAATATGATTCATTGAGCAATTCTTTAACTGCTATTTACTTGATTTGTTTTCAAAATATGCAATTCTATAACTCAAAAAGGCCCCTACTCACATAGAATAAAACGCCCCTCCTAAAACAAACATTAAAAAAAAATGCTATGCTAATGAAAAATGAAAGATAATATCTAAGTATCAATGTTGGTCCAGATACTGTGTAATGTAAATTATGTCAGGTTTATTAATTAAAAAAAATTCTTTATTATCAAAAAGCAAAATTGAATCTTCGGGGTGTTTTTCCCTGACAATTTGCCCCACTCTATCGGGTTGAATGCTTCATTAAAAAAAAAAAAAAAAAACTCAGAAACCATATTATAATTGATAAAATTGAAACCAATTAACAAGAAAATTAATTTAAACTTTAAGTAACTGACTTTACTTACCTGAACTTTCCCTTACAGATTTTTACTTCATTCGCATTCAAAAATTTGTATTTTAAAAAAAAAGGTACTGCTTTTTTAGGATCTTAGGAATCTTTGATTTATTTCAACTCAAGAAAATAATATTTAAGGTTTGTCATATCCACCTGACGGGTGTTATGATCAATGGGGCAAATAACCTTTAATCAAGCGGAGCATGAATCCTTTTTGTCATGGTTAATCGCCTAACCCTCTTGATCCCAAACAGCAAGCCAATGTACCCGAAACGAACGTTAGCATTCTTTTCTGATATTTTACCTTACTGATTAATCGGATAAATCAGAATATTGAAACGCTTATTGTTAATTCTAAAGTGCTTAAAAGTTGTAACATAGTCCAAATGCTATAAAATACCGAACATGTCTTTAAGTTTCTCTCAAAATGACAATTATCGGTGGGAAATTACTACGTACTATTCCAGTAACTTTTTTGTACATCACTGTCTCTGAAAAAATTCCTAGCAATCTCAACTTATTGGAGGTAGGATTCAAGACCAGTAGTGTATTTACGTCGCAATCAAACACAGTCAAAAATAAAGTCAATTCGCGATAACTCGTATCTAAAGGGACCGACGAAAAACTTCGACTAATCGGAAGTTTGACTTACGGCTAGTTTCAATTTTCTACATTTTAAAATTAAAAACCATCGAATATTTTAATTAATATGTACATATAACAGATAAAATTATGAACTTAAATGTTTTAAGCACAATATGGAGAGTTTAATCAAAAATATTGAGAGAAAAAAATCAAAAACATGGTTTTGATTTCAATACTGTTGGAACCACTTGAATAGAACTGATTCTACTTCAGGAAAGGTACACCTCTTCATTTTTTTAAAATTCGGATTCGTGGGTTTTACCGCTTGAGTTACCGCCTTTTGTTTCTCTTTTTCTTTTAATACCATTGACAAAGTACTTGTTTGGGCATCTTTGATAGTAAAGAAAAATCACTCTGTCTCTCAGGAACTTATCAGCAAATCTTCGAACTAAGGAATGGAGGGTCACGCATCTTAACTTAGGTCAGCCTTTGAATAAAGGTACAATCAGTTGACTTGACAACTTGACAGCTTAAATGCGAATTCGTAGTCCAGCAACATGTTAAAGTGTAAACCGTTCAGTACAACAAAAGAAAACAAGCTAACTCATTTCCACAAGATTAACTCCTTTATCGCTCAACCGATGCTCTTCTTGCTTTAGAGGTCTGTTGTGCAGGCATTGCAAGTGAAGGTGAATTAATTTTTCTCTCATAGACACTTGTTTCTATTTCTTTCGTTATTTCAAAATAAATTTCGAGTCATCATTGAAAAAACTTCGAGTTAAAGGTAGTTAACTTTGAGATATTGAGAATAATTAGCATGAAGTTAAAGACAAAGAGGTCGAGACTTAATAAAAACATCGAGTTATAGTAATATTTGAGATCGCAATTCGAGACAACGCGAATTGACTATATATATTAGTATGGTAAAAGGCATATACAACATCTAAAATTGTAGATACACCATCACTTTCTTATGTCATCAAGCATCCAAAAAAAGACATAATTTAAAGGTTTTTTGCACCGTTATCAGAAGAAAATAAACGATCATACATTTTAGTATTTTTGAAATAACTGCATCTCATGGTAATTACAGTGAAACCTGTGTATAACGATACTGTCTATAACAATAAACCTGTCTATAACGATATTTTCCTTGGTCCCAGAAAAATGTCAGCCTGAATAATCGAACTGTCTATAACGATAACCTGTCTATAACAATAGGTCCCAACAATATCGTTGTAGACAGGTTTAACTGTATATGGTAATGAACGTTTACAGAGGATAAATGGTACATAAGCTGGAGTCAAACAATGTCGGCTTAAACACCTTATTAATAGTGTTTGCTGAATGATATTTAAGATTCTCTAAAAATATGCTCAATAAAGCATCGTTAATTTTAATAAGCTGTTTACACGAGTAAAATGGTTTGCAAATAGATTGCTGATAATAGCCTGGCACTTATTGAATAATATAGTTTACATGCCGCCACGTACCAGCTATGCATAATATATTAATGCCAGTATTTTGGCAATAAAGATAATGAAATTCAGATTTTAAATCAATACTTATTATTATTATTATTATTATTATTTATTTTTTTAATAAGCAACGTTTTCCACCGTTGAGTGGTATATATATATTATATATATATATATATATATTGGTGTGTCTGTGTGTCTATGTATAGTAGTTCTTGATGTCTCAATGGCTCCAAATGTAGTATTTCTCTTCGTATTATACATTTTCAGGCTATTCGCTTGAATATTCAAGTTCTTCGTAAAACTCAAAACTCAACATTAATAATTGCATGTCACTGAAGTGTATTGCATTTCTGACGTAGGATTCTTATTCATTCGTATGGGGAAAGAAAAGAAATATATATATAAGAAATCATTTTAAATTTCTTCCTTACCCGAGAAGCTTCTACTGCGCAGAAAGAAACTGATAACTAAATTTGAAAATATGTCAGTTTCCGCATATTTCGTTTCTTTTCCAGACCTCGGAAAAATATTTTTCACAGTATTTTGATATTCTTAAATAAAACTGGAAGATCTAAAGAAAATAAAGAAGCATTATTGAAGTATATCCTATATGCGAAATTTTTTATTGCTTTATTTACTCGAGTGAGAAGACAAATTAGCATTTTTTTCAAAATTGTGTGGTTTAGTGTTTTACTGAAATATTAGTTTTTGACATCATCGGTTTTATCATTAATAATAATATTTTATTCCTACGTACACACACGTGGTGTAAAATATGTTAGTTTGTCTTGGTGTGAGTTAACGCCTATCTCCACTGTAAATACTTCTTTTAATCCAAACTGGAATATTTTTAAAAGCTAATATAGTCATGTCTTTAATTTGAAACAAACAAAAGCAAAGTATCAAAGTTAAGAATTAAATTAACAACTTAAAAAATATTGTATTGAGTACTTTGCTACATACTACGACTACACTAGTAAACAAGGTTTCTGTTCATCAATAAGTAAGTGGTGACTTTTGTATTTTAAGAGATGCTGAAAAAGAATACAAAAAAAAAATCGATCACCCACAGATTTTTGAAAAATCCAAAATCTTTAAAATCTCAGTTTAATGACATTTATTCAACACATGTACAATATTTTTGTCATTTACCATTTTATATAAACTAGTACAAAGTTTAAAACTCAAATTAATCATAAAAATATATATGCTGTTGAAACAGTTGTAGAAGAGTAAAAAGATTTTTGAAGGAAAAAAAAAATGATACTTGTAAAATGTTTCTTGAAATTTCCATAATTTATAGTTGTAGAAATAGCATTTTATACGTACATTCGAAAAATAACTTGTGCACGAGAACCCACCAAAATTCAGAGGGCACCAAATATATTCTTTAAGTTAAAAAAAAAAAAAGTAAGTAATTTCATGTGCACTTCAACTAGAATGCACAAATTAAGCAAAAAATAAAAATGAAAATAATTCCAAATCTAAAGATTCCAAATCTAAACTTCCATTACTTAACTGTTACATTGAAAGCGGGATAGGAGGTAGGCACCATACACATTTCGTGCCCATTGCTTTTAAATGTCATAGTAAAACAAAGCCTTAGTAAACTAGTTGTGAGGAAAAACAATTTTTGTTTTTGTGCCCGATAAATTATTGTAATGATTTCGTTAATTAATGTTAGTTCGCTTGAAAACATTGATGAACATGTTTATTTGCCTTAACTCCAGAACGTCGCCGTACTTTTAGTGAGAATATTTGTCTTTCATGTTTTCCCCAACTGTACGTTATACTATAACGTTCTAAAGGAATTTACAATATCTATATTCAGTGCAAATGTTTACTAAAAAGTCGTTTTACATCAACATTAGTGAACTATTAGTTTTTAGATATAGTACGTAAATATTTTTAAAAAGTAAGTTTATTTATTTTTATTTTTCAGTCTAATGTTCGTAATCCTAAAATACATCTTTTAGTTTTACGTATAATACTTGTTTAAATTACGTCGAATCAGAAAGACAACAAAAAGAGAGAGAAAGTAATCAATTAGAGTAACACATGCTGCTATTATCAAATCATGGAACTTTTGTATACGTAACAATAAACAATATTCAACGGCATATCAATAAATTTTAGTGAATTTTCAACAAAAAATAAAGTATATAAAAAAAGAAATTTTTTTAAGCGAAGTACCTAAAACAAAACAATAACCGGCGCATGTAATGCTACTAAATTTTAAACTTTTAAAAGTGTTTTTCATTCTAGAAACTTACTAACCTTTTTGCTGCTTGAACACTCACTTTAAGCATTGACAATATAAATAATCTGTCTATGCAGAACGGATGAAAAGAGCTCTTTCTTGAGATAGAATAAGAAATGAAACTTTTCTATCTAAGTCTGAAATCAGCGATATGTTTTCATTCCAAAGACAGTAGTTTTGTTCCATGATAAATATTTTTGCTTTTTTACCTTTTCTTTTTCAGACACACTCTTGCTGCTGAAATACTCTTCTCTGATTTAATCAGAGGATGCATTTTTTTTTTTTCAAATTATTCCTTTTTGCACACATAGATTCGTTTCATCTTTATCTTTACCAATAATAAAGCTCAGTCTCTCTGTCTGGATGTCTGTAGGATGTCTGTGACGCGCATAGCGCCTAGACCGTTCGGCCGATTTTCATGAAATATGGCACAAAGTTAGTTTATAGCATGGGGGTGTGCATCTCGAAGCGATTTTTCGAAAACTTGATTTTGTTCTTTTTCTATTTCAATATTAAGAACATTTTCCGGAGCAAAACTATCATAAGATGGACTAGTAAATTACGAAATTAGCATGACGTGGAATGGCAGAGCGAAGGAACATAGCCAACTGGCAAGAAATTCCTCATCCATTATTTGTAAATATAAAGGCGAACCGAATGACCTTTTAATTTTCAACTGCGGGCAAAACCGTGCGGGTACCACTAGTTAAAAAATAAATTTAATTGATCTAAAATGGTTTTAAAGAGGATTGTCTGGTAAATGAAAGAAGAAAATAGCGCACTGAGAAAAATGTTTATTGTGAAATCAGTCGAATCATGTACGCACAAAAATGTATTATAATAGATCCTGCAAAAACGATTCATTGTAATAGGTCAACCATTTTACACATTTAGTTGACGAACTTGTGGCTAACAGTTTTCCAACCTCATTATTCTTGCGGCTACAAAAATTCCTGTGAGAGAAGCTAAGAATTAAATACCTAAATAAGTATAACAGTTATCTTGCATGCTTGAATCATTTATATAATCATACTTGATCAGAGCGTCTCAAGAACAAACTTAAATATCTTATAGAGATCCGTCTGTATAAGCAGAAAGAGCACATTACTAAAAAATGAGCAATCTTTCTCAAAATGTTACGTTGTTTCTTAGTAAATAGCTGTCATGAGAATGTCATACTAAGATACTATGTAGTTCATTTGTTACAAGTCTTGCTACTTTGATTTTTTTTTTTTTGATATTTAACGAAATTCTAAAAAATACTTATTTAGAAATTTACAATGTTTCTAGTTACTTAGAAACAGACTACATTTTGTAGGCTTTATTTTCATTGAAATTCACATTAAAAGCCATAATTATGCTTCTTTACAAAAAAGGAAGTATTGTATTCGCGAAAATATTTTCACTCAAAAAACGGCCTTAATTTCCATTTTTCTCACCCCCGAATTAATGTTGAGATTTTTTTTCGACCCGACCACATGTGGATATATGCCTAGGAACATATAGACACCCAAAATACCCATTTTGACGATCCCCGAGTTAATTACAACGAGTTTTCTCGTGTCGTCCGTATGTGCGTATTTTGACGATCCCCGAGTTAATTACAACGAGTTTTCTCGTGTCGTCCGTATGTGCGTATCTATGTGCGTATGTGTGTATGTGCGTGTGCATCTCGCATAACTCAAATACCGTATGTCCTAAAAAGTTGAAATTTGGTACATAGACTCCTAGTGGGGTCTAGTTATGCACCTTCTATTTTGGTTGCATTCGGATCTTCCTAAGGGGGTCTTTTGCCCCTTTTTGAAAGGAAATTATTGTTAATTTCTATGTAAACTCAAGTAGTGTTATAATTTGTCGGACACTTGGCGATATATCACCAGTCTATTGGTCGCCAAAATTTGTCGCAACTTGGCGACAAATTTAGCTATTTTTTAAAAATTTGGTTTCAATTTGGCCAATGTTGGTGATATTTGGAGAGTAAATAATTGAATCACATTAAAATTGCCAATAATGGGAGAATGACATTAAATTGCAGTCAAAGGAAGCATGTGATCCACACATCAACTCGTTTTATTTTTGAAACGCGAAGTTGTATATAATAAAATGCAAAAAAGAAGTGCGTAGGGAATCTTTTTTCATTATAAATCGTACTGCTTTAAAAAAATATTGCAGTTCTAGAAGTCTAACATTTTTTTTTTTAAATCATGGGATCCCATTTTTTTTCCTCTCAATTTACGTAACAGATGTTTTTTTTTTCATGTCAAAATGTTTAGTTAATTTAAAGAGAATATATTTGATTGAGCCATTTAACACTAGTATATACTTAATTTCATAGAATATTATCGGAAATGGAATCCTATTCGACGCTCTTCAATATTAATTTTTTTTCGCGTGAGTATTATTATTATTTTTTTTTTTCACTTCAGCTAATAAACTAAGATCCGGCTGCAGAATTGCTACACTCATCGAGTATAAAGTCGAAACCAAATTTATATCATTAATTATGAAAGGGGCAATGTGTTTTGGCTAAGTTGCCTAGCAAAATGTGCTCGCAAGTATTTTTTATCAAATTAATATTGTATGACATATTGGGGTAAAAATGATGCATTTATTATTGAAATAAACTGTACTCTACTTCACAGAAATATATCTAGAGAACTTGAAAAGTTATGGCTGCCGTTTCTAACTGGCCGCTACTTATTCGCAGCCACATGTAAATAGGTACTATTTTGGGATATTTATGCACTCAAAGTGTATAGTCATCATTTATACAACAAATTAAAGCTATTTTTTTTTCCTGAACGTGATAAACTAAGGTTGCCTACGCAAAAAAGCCGCAAATGGGGTTTGATAGCTGTTAAAGATTGCTTAAAATGAAATAGTTAGCCCTCTGCAATATTCGTTTGACAGGGATGGCGATAGCCAGCTTTACGCATGGGCGTATCCAGAGGGGGGGGGGGGCAAGGTAGGGCATCCCCCTCCCTTTAAAAAAATGGAGTTAAAAAAAACTTTAAATTGACCGTTGTTTCAATTTCTAAATTTATCAAGTAGTTCAGATGTAGTAACTTGTTCCTGAGTTTGAAAGTGGGGATTTTCTTTGGGAGACACTATAAGCAACTCAAATGGATATAAAGATGCAAATTACTGCCCCATAACCGGAGCTAAGGCGAAATTGAAAGCAACCACAGAAAAAGTCAGTTACAGCATCCAGAGATTGTGCTCTAGCTTTGCACTCATCAGTCTGGAGCAGCCACAACCATGCTCAAGCAAAGAAGCTCATATGAAGATGAGTAGATTAAGACATTTGTAGGTAAAAATACAGTCGGAAAACAGCAAAGGGGTCAGGAACCTCCCGTAGAAACCTGCCAAATTGATGTAAAAACTGCAATTTTCGGAATGTTTTAGTGGTAACGATAAGATAATAACATTAAGGTGATGAGGAAGGTCCACGCGGGGCTCTCTCTGAAAATTTTTCCTTGTGGAGCTCAGGAAAGCATAATTATAGGTTATCTTTGGGGACGTTAAAAGAAAGAAGTTTCGGGTACTTACTTTAGAAATTTTTTAAAACCTGAGTCTTTAAAAAAAATATGTTACACAATTTCCGGTGAAAATACGTTACTAAACGGTTCTCCTCCGGAATTTTTTGAATATTGAACGTGCAAATTTAGGCTTTAACTAGTGATGTTTAGGAAATGAGGAGGGGTCTTTATGAAAGACGCAATTTTAGGCTATGTTTGGTGACGTTTGGGAAATGTTAAGGTTTGAAAGCTCTCTATGTTTTTTTTTTTTTCAAAAACTAAGTCTTCAAACTAAGTATAGTCCGGGGACTCCCCCAAAATCCCCATCATAGTTGAAGTCCTAGAAGCGCAATTTTTAACTCAGTTTAAAGACGTTATGCGTTCAGGGAGGAATTCAGGTACTATTTTCTTCAGCTAAATTTGGAAATTAAAATCTTAATGACACAATTTATACTAACTTCTATAGTAATATTAGGAAAAGAGTGAGGCTTCGGAGATCTTTTCCAGAATTTTTTCGAAATCGAAGTTCTTAAAATGCAGTTTAGGCTATGTTCCGAATTTTTTTGACATTGAAGTTCTGAAAAAAGAATTTAGATTACATTTTGATGAACTTCGTTGTCTCCCAAGGGAATGTTTTAAGCTTGAAGACCTAAAATTTCATCTTTTTTCAGTTATTTTAAAGGAACGGAGAGTGTTTGGGGACTTTCCTTACAAGTTTTCGACATTGAGGTTAGAAAGCAAAAGCACTTTTTATGGTAATGTGAGGTGCAGGAGTTGGAGATTCGGGAGCTCTTCTCCCTTCTAAAAACATATTTTAAAACTCACTTAAACGACGATAAAAATAGATATGGAAAAGAAGTAGTAGTCCACACCAGAAGTAGTTTGTAATTGAAACACCGAAAATGAGAGCCCTCAGGTGAAAGCGGGGCTCTCACCTAAAAATTTAACGAAATTAGAGGCATAAAAGTAGTTTTAGACTTTTTTAAAACGATTGCAGTATTTCAAATCTCCGAAAATTTGGTTTTATTTAGTGCAAAGTTCTGATCTCATAGAATGGGGGGGGGGGGCTATAGCCTTTTTACTTGGAAATGAAGTAAAATATGACTTTGTTAGTTTGAGAGCAATAACCTTATATAAAAAAATCTCGATAGCAGGACGATGGCATTTCCTCCAAGCCTTTTCATGCTATTGCAAATCACATACGTTGCAATATGTTGTAAGCTTTGTCAAAATGGGAGAAGGGGCGATAGTTCCTGTATCCCTCCCCCACCAACCCACATAGTCCCCCCTCCCCACCTCTCCCACAACCACCAAGCCACCATTAATACACCACCAACCATAGTTTATATATTTATTTACATAAAATGCATATTTAAGTATGAAGTATTTAAAGTCTTCGAAATTTCGGTTTTGTCTAGAGTAAGTTTTGACCTCATGGATGAGGTGGACTATTGCCCCCTTATCCTAGGAATGACGTAATATAGATTTACTTTGAAAATAATAATTTTTCAGGTTGAAAAACCCCGATTGCAGAACGAAACTATTTTCTCCAAGACTTTCCATACCATTGCAGAGCATAATTTAATAGTCTGAAGTTTTGACCAAATAGGAGAAAGGGTTACAGCCCTTTAGCCCCCCCCCCCCTTCAATTAATGAGCCACTACATATAAAGTGTATAGAAGGGTTGCCACCTAGGGGTTGAGTCATGGCGCAGACTGCAGCATTGAAATTTTTAGGAAAGGCAGGCTATTTTGAGGGGTATTTTACTCTTTTTTTGGGTTGGAAGGGGGTGTTCTTGCTCTTGGGAGAGGGGTCTTCGTGATATTTAGGGGGTGCATCTTTGCTTTTAGGAGGGCAGCCCTGGTGTATATATTATTTAAATACAATTCATATTTAAATTCGAAAAAGTATTGCAGTGCAAAAAAAGTATCTGAAACTTCGATTTTATGTAGTGTAATATTTTACCACGCATGGGGGGGGGGGAACTATAGCCCCCTTAGACCACCCTTGGATCCTCCACTGTGTAGAGTAACTATTCAATTATTTTTCAAATGTTCCGTTTAATTTGTACGCCTTAAGTAAGTTGTTGTGCTTATTAAATATAAAATTTATATGTATTTTTAAAAAATTAAGTACTTTTTTTTTGTTTTTCGAAAACATTCTTTATAATATAATTGTCTTTTCATGAAAAACTGGAGTCATATTCTTTTAGAAATATTAATCTTTTATTTTATTTATAGATGGAAGACATTTTACTTTTTATTGAGGAATAGATGCTATATGTATATGGGATTTTAAAATGTAACCACACAAAAATTTATTAACTTATTTCTTTTGGAGCATTTAAAATTTGTTTCTACTGGGCGTTTCTCAAAAAAATGTCCCGTGCGTAACGCTAAGTTTTTTATTTCATTCAAGTAGTTTTAATTAAATATGGGATTTACTGTTATGCTTTGATAGTGTTAATGCATGTATTATTCCCAAACAACATTATTTTTTAAAGGCTTTGGTTATCTGGAAAAAATAAAAAAAACTTAGCGTAACGCACGGGACATTTTTTTGCGAATCGCCCTACTAATGTTTGCACCGTTGGTTGAGAACACTAGCAATTGACGCATGCGCGATGACTTTAAAAGCTCCTACAACCAAGGGTGTATCCAGCTCAACCATGAAAGGAGACATGAAGGGACAGCCGTAGGGGAGCCCTGATGGGAAGCCACTGTGACCTCTCAAAAATTTTCTTATTTGGCAAATTTTGTTTTACGATAAGGCAAAAATATCATCATTCGGAATGTTTTGTTTGACGATATGATAAAAATATCATTCGGCAAAATTGAGTTAAATTAGCAAACTGTCATCATTCGGGGAAATTCGGAGTTCCATTCGGCCCATTGAGAGTTTCCACCCTGATCAAGTTTGAAGTTCAAGGGGCACCTGAGAAGGCCCATCATTTGTGCAGTTAGGTGACTGGTTTTTAGTGTCTCCCCCCCCCCTTCCTTTTTATTCCAAGAATTTGGAAGCAATGAAATTCTAAAATGAGTGCGGTACTAACCCAACTAAACACCAATTATACTCTTCCTTTTCAATGAGCTTCCAAAGAATCTGTATACTCTTTCAAACTCAGGAACAAGTTACTACATCTGAACTCCTTGATAAATTTAGAAATTGAAACTGCCGTCAATTTAAAGTTTTTTTTTTTAATTCTAAATATTTTTCATTTTGGATGGTGGGAGGTAGCTACCCTACCTTGTCCCCCTCTGGATACGCTAATGCGTAGATCTGGCTATCGCCGTCCCTATCGAACGAATAATCTTTAACAGCTGGCAACCCCCATTTGCGGCCATTTTTGCATAGGCAACCTTAGTTTATCACGTTCAGAAAACAATAGCTTTAATTTAATGTATAAATGATGACTATATTTTATGAATGCATAAATGACTCAAAACAGTACCCGTTTACATGTGGCTACGAATAGGTAGTGGCCCAGTTGCGCAATGGCAACCATAACTTTTTAATTTCTCTATGCATACTTCTTTGAAGTAGAGTATAATTCATTTCAATAACAAATGCATCAATTTTACACTCAAATGTCAAACACTATTAATTTGATTAAAAAAAAAATTGCGAATACTTTTTTCTAGGCAACCTAACCAAAACATATCGTCCCTTTCTTAATGCAATATAAAAATTTGATTTAGACTTTATATTCGATGAACGTAGTAATTCTGCAGCCGGATCTCGTACTATAGTACTCTTTTGTTGACTGAGGTTAAAGACAAAATATGATTGAGCTACTGAACACGAGAAATTACTTCATTTAATTAAAAAAATATTATCTGAAAAAGAAATAAAGTTCAGTTTATCAGAAATATAAATCCATCTTGACTCCCCTCAAAATAAAAGGAAACAAAAAAGAAATTTCAAGTTACTCAGAGAAGAAAAAATTGCAAGTGAGTGATACTGAATCTAATAAGATTAGGTTCGTTTTTAGACCTCCCTTGTCGATTACAGCTGTCTCTCTTTTAGGGATATAGTCCACAAGGTTTTGCTACACTTCTTACACACAGCCAAACACAGCGCCAAACTTCACTATTGTTTTCTCAAACATATTGTCTACTATTGCACTTAAAAAAAAATCCCGTGTAATTTAAAAAATACTACTTTTGAAGAAATCACGAAAACATGATAGCTTTTTCAAATTTGCAATCCTTTTCGAGTCTTGTAACATGGACTCTGGTTATGTCTTTCTAATGTATCAATATATTTTGCAAATTAATTCATGCAACTTTTTTTGTATAACAAAATGATAAATTGTTAATCAGGTAATTTAAAAATACGACATATAACAGATCGTAAACATATCACTAATATATAATAGCACTCTTTTTGTACTATTTTTTTATTTTTGTAATAAATTGGTTACTCAATTTCACGCTTTAAAAAAAGTTTTTTATTTTCAAACAATGAAACACTTCAGAACACTGTTCGTTTATTGTTTTCACACAACAAAACACTAGTGTGTCTTAATTCTCTGGCTGAATGCATATTTATTCTCAAAGGTCAAAAAGCCAACGACAATTGTAATCCTGTTTTTAAATTCAAAACAAGTTTTTATGAAGCGCTATTTAATTCTAACCGCATCTGAATACCAAGTTACATTTATGAGTAAGTTTTATAAGCGCTTCAAAAGAAAAACAAAAAAAAAAAAAGCAAACGCTGTTTTCAAAAATTGTGTGATAATTTAAATGTAGCCTTAAGCAAGTACGTTTCCTTATTTTATCTGAATTATTTACAATTTCTACCGTGTCTTCTGTGTGATGTTTTAAACAAAGAAATGCGAAGTCTTTTTAGCGTTGCTCTTTTGCTTTTTTCCCCCCTTTTTTGTTCTGTTTGTTCCTGTGGATATAAACGATACTTTTTTTTTTCATTTTTAAACAAAACATTTTCTAACAATTTTTCTTCTTTGATGAATAAATATTTTATATAACTTGTCAAAGGAAGATATTATTTGGACAAAAATTAATCATTGATGTAAACATCGTAAAGAAATATACAATTTCAAACAATCAATATTATTTGTTTCAAATATAGAATAGATGACACCGCTATATATATTCAACACTAAAATATCTTTGCATTCTTAAACGTGATGTTTTAAGCATGAGTTAAGCTAACAGCTATCTTAGTTTTAAAAACACAAGTATAAATGAAATTAAGGACTTAAATTTTCCTGTTCAAGAAATATTTTTGAATATTATTCCTTACGATTTTTTTTCTACTTCGGCTAAAATAGAAAAATAACGATTACATCCCCAGGTTATAGAAAAATAACGCTTACGTTAAATGATTTTTTACTACGCATTACTCACTATATTCATGATAATTTTCATTTACAATTTAATGGAGCATTTAAAGTTTTCTTTAAATGTTTGACAAATCATTTAAAGATGATTTTCCATGCTTCATTATAGGTTTTTTCATGTGGCTAATTGTTTTTAACGGCTCAATATCCTTATTTTTTAGTTTTCAATTTTAACCGAAAGTTTCATGCAATGAGTTGTGTTGTTTAATAATACACGTTATAGCCATAAATGTAGTCACTATGTAAGTTGACCAAAAATAGCAATACATAAAATGAAAAATAATACAGCGCTACAAGAAATCTTTCAAAATGCTATTGACATCATTTTTGCTGATTCATATGTAAATAACTTCCTGAATCCAGGTATGAAAACCGTTTTCCTATCCACTCGACATCAAGAAAGTTTTCCTGCATCTAAAATTTCACTAAGCTTAACAAAACTCATTATTTTAGACACATTGGTTTGATATTTTTAAATGTTTGAAATATTTCAAAAAAATAAAACAATCAAAACACACATTCCTTCTCTTACAAATTCACTGGATTTGAATAAACAGAAAACAAAACTAAAAACCCTTGAAAATTCTTGAATAAATACAATAGTCTCTCGAAGCCAGATTTTAAGTAACTTTAAAAAGCCCCAAAATACGGCATATAAAAGTAGTTCCGCTGTGATTTAAGAAAGATAGATAAAATGAAACGAAAGACCAGGCAAGCGGGCTCGAAAATTACACATATTTCATCCCTTAATGGGGAGGTGAATTTCTTATTTTGCTTTATGACGTTCGTGAGCTTTCCTCGAAACCACATGCCCTTTTTATCTGCAGCCCTGAAGTCTCAGGCTGGATTTACAATGGGTTATGAACTGATGAGGTATTGTGAGATATTTATAACCGAAGAGGAAAGTAATTTGGCGCTCATTGAAAACTCATTCCAGGTTTATTTCATTCACATTTTATATCAGTCGTTCTAGAGAGAAAGCTCTTATGAGCTCTGGGTATTTTTAAATTTCGATAAATGATGTTTTATACCGAAAGCAAATTCTATTCTTAAATAAGTTTTTTTTTTTCGATATTGAAGCTTCGAAATAAAATAATAGCTTCTTTAGATTTGTCTTTAGATTTTGGAGAAAATAAATCTTCTATTTTCTAGAACTTTTTATTTTGGAAAACTTCCACTCATATTATTCCCATAGGGGATTAAAATCTGAAGTTTTATTTTTCCTTTAAAGATTCATATTTGGATTCAATTTATTTGTGTTCCAACTATTTTAATTGCGTTGAATGTTAGGTTTAAAATATGATGACTGTGTCTCGTTTCTAAATAAATATGTTAAAAATACATCACCAGCTTCTTGCTGTCCAGGTTAAACTAGTTGTGGTATTACGGCTAAGTTAAGTCAATTTCTGTTTAAAAAGTTTGAATTTAAAAAAAAAATCATCATGTAACATATTTATTCAAAAGCGATGAGCTTCTGAATTTGAAAAATCCGAGAGGCAAAAAGAAGTTTTGCATTCTGAAGTGCACAACATATGCGTTGATAAAGGAACTCTGGAACTCCGATACAAGTATATGAAATATCTGTTGCAGTTTGTATGCATTTTGTATTCCTATTACGCGTTGAAATAATACATGAAGTGAATTCTACAACTTTCTTATTTTTTACTAATTTGAATAAATTAAGTTTATTGCTTAAGGGGGTATTCTAGTAGAGACGCTTGATTTTAAGGCGATTTTACGATTATAATAGAAAAAAACAGTAGATATTTTCACTATCCATTTTTATTATTTTTATTGATACTTTAACAGTATAAAAATTTATAATAGCTGAAAAGAAAATTCAAAATTGTAGCTGGTGGAGGCTGGCAAAATGGAGACTCTAAAAAAAGGGGGGCTCTCCTGGTTGACGTGATTCCAATACTCCAGGTGATCTGAAACGTAAAGTTAAGGTTGATTCTTAAGAAATAAGGATGTAGAAATTATTTGGACGTACCCGATTTGAAAATAATTTTTTTTAACAAAATATCGTCTTTTTGAAAAAAAAAAGTTCAGTTTTTCGCCTCTTTTTCGAACTTAGGTATATTTTTTTAAATAATAAAATTTAAAAAAAATTACAAAGACCCCCTACGTGGAGACACTTTTGCTGGTGATATTACTAAGGAAGTCTGTACCAAATTTCAAGTAAATCGGTACATTAGAACTTGAGATACCTTGTCAACCGTATCGAAAAAACTAGTTTCGGGAAAAACGCGTTTAAAGTTTGCAGTCTCATTTCAGCAAAAGAGTTTATTTTATCAAAATTAGCTCCAAAATTAATTTAAATTTCCATAAATCCACTTAGAAACGTATTCTTAAAGGTTTAAACGTTGAGAATATGAAGCGGAAAAAAAGTTTCCTTTTGAATTTCTTGATTAGAATACCCCATTAATGTCTTTGAATGCAGATAAAGATTGGCAAATATTTCCATCAAGAGCTAAGATTCCTTGCTCTCATTTTACTTGTTTTACTTCTATGTGATATATGTATTTTGCCATTTGAAATGTCCAGGTTCTGTCTGACCACGGATTGAATGGAAAGGCAATCTTCCGTTATGCAGGCGGAAATGAATGTATGTATTATTTTTCAGGGAAGTCAGCTATTGCAGACGCATGTTAGCCTCTAAATTAATCAAAGGGGTCTCATTTAAATGAGCGGAACAAGCGCATCAAATTTTTACTTTTCCCTCTCATTCAGATAGACTATTCTTAACTGGACATTTGCCAATTTCATACATTCCGTGGTTAGACATTATTTATACACCATTTTTAAAAGAAAGAAATACTTGCATCACTTTGTTCCTTTCATCTATAAACAGCTTTATCTTTGAATTATGAGGCCATTGTAACCATGATACATGCATGTATATGCGAAACATTTTCTAAAGAAAGCCCTACAATATCGACTAATGTTGTAGTTATCAATGTTCTTGTTGTTTCACAGTTCTATTTATTGCTTTTGTTTCGTTTATTTTTTAATCTGAAAACTTCATTTTTTTCGTGCACTCTGATATAGCATCAGCAGTTATTCTGATTGCAAATGAAGGCGCTACAATTTATCATTTGCTTGTTTGTAGTCTACATTATGTTATTTTTTTCTTGTCAGTAGTTTTTGTTAGCTAGTCACGAAAATTTTCTAATAGACATTTTCCTTCTTTCTTTCTTGGTTCATTTTTTTTCCTTGCAATGGTGTTTTTTTGCGTCTTATTAGTTATATTTTGATTTAAAGACATTGTACGCCTCAAAACCAAGATTATACCTTAATTTATCATGTTAATTTTAATGTTTTTAATGACGCTCAATTTGAATCACAGCATGCATTTTTCATTCAAGTTATTTCTTCTTAAAAATTTATTTGACTAATGCCAATGCTATTTATTACTTTTCAATGTCATTGTGCAGCAAAGTTTATTTTCTATTTGTTAAGTATAACAATACACACAACTTATCTCCCGCTCTTTCTCTCTCTTTCTTTCTTTTTTCTCTATCCCAAAACTGTTTTTCCATTTATTGCTCCGAATTAACACATATCTTCATATTTTAATATTATTATTGCAATATGAAATAAGATGACAATTATAGTCCTCCACATAAAGCTTAGTGTCTTCGTCAAGCTACCTTTTAGGGAAGAAAAGAAACATTAAATTCCCCAGCATGTCAGTTCCAGGCCTGATATATCCAAAATGTCTGGTCTTCTGGTAAATAAAAAACCAGTAGGGATTTTATGGGACAGGTTGTAAATGGAAAAGTGGTTCCAGGAAAATGCTCCAGGGGAAATTCGGCATTGAATAAATTCGTTGATATTCACTGAGGGGAACATGTCTTTTTCTTTCATTCTTCAAATATTATTGTTGAAGGGCACAAAATAGAAGTCAAGAGAATGAAAAAGTTGCGCTTGTTCAACATTCTGAATGGTCTGTTTCTACTTGACATATATTTTGGTGTTTTTCCCTCTTCCTTATTTTTGATGTCAATGTGTTATAATGTGCTTAAAACAAAGCTATGAACTACAGTTAAAGAAAAAGGAAACCAGCAAGTTGATACCTACTGGCATTTTAGTCAACCTTTTTAGTTAAATTGAATAAAAGGGGTGCCGTTGTTACAAAGGGTGACTGTAACAACGGCAATATTTGTTTTATGATTTTCTTTCTTCAAATATACTTCAAATCTGCAAAGATAGCAAAAATTACATCTAAAACCATATTTTTTTCTTCGCGCATATGAGTGACACAAATTATACATCTACAAAAAAGTGTTTGCAGGTGTATGCTTTAAATCATTAAAAAAAATGTGTATATGTTTCGGTAAATGTGATAAATCCGGTGAATTTGTAGAATCACCAGTCACCACTAAAATTGGTAAATGTGATCAATTACTGAATATTTATCAAACTTACTGGTAAATTTATATAATTCCCAACCATTTATGGGGAATGTAACAAAAATCTACAATTTTAACAGAAACCAGCTCATAATATGGAACGAGAAAATTATTTTCCTTGATGGTTTTCCGGATAGAAATATCACTGCGAAAAGCTTACTCTAAAGTCTACAGAAGAGTTCGAATTTATTACATTCCCCATTATAAGTCGATGATTTTATAAATAAACAGTTTAATTTGATAAATATTGAATTATTTATCACACTTACTAAGTTTATTGTTGATTATGAAAGAGCACTGGCAATTATGTATAATCACCAACTTATCACATTTACCGTAACATTTATACCTTAAACACTTATGAGCAGTAATTATGTTTTTTGATCATATAGTTAATTTTTTACACTAGAGTATTACTGACAAATTTTTACTCAGAAAAGTTGATTAAAAGTATAAATCCAATATTATGCTGTAAGACTTTTCATACACACTCTCATACTCTTATATATATTCCCTGGTTGATTGAGCGGTGCAATTACAAAATTTGATTATTTGTATCTAAGCAGACAATTTGCTCATGTCTTTCAAGCTCGAAAGGAATATAAATTAATTTCTTGATTCAGAAATTTCACTTGCTTTATTTAGGAATGTAGGAACGAATTTAAATGTTTCACAGGATAATTAATGTTTTTTTTTTTTTTTTTTGAAATGTTGGTCTTACCGAAAAATTATTAAATTAACAAGAAAATAACAATAGCCAAAAAATAACAAGTTTAAAACGCTTGGAAATGTATGCCCAAACACGAGGAAAAGTGCATGTATATCCCTTAGAGAGCGCAAAAGAAAAGTTTTAACCAGAGCGTTAAAAGAAACCTCTATAATTCGAATAAGATTCAAAATCGTAAATATTTTTCAGGAATCTGCTATTAAAATAAGTGAAATGGGGAGTGAATTGTGTTGGCATTAAAAAGCTCGTAAAACATAGTTTTAGCAACTAATTTTAAAATGAAGTTGAAATTAATTTAGGCGATGTTCGTCACAAAATAAGGAGTAGGAGTCAATTGGAACCTATTATGTTTAAATCACTCACGTATCTTATACAATGTTCCCTAAGGTGCGTAGCACAAGTTTTGAGCTTATTGTTTGCATGATAATAGTTATATGTTATAAAATTAACGTTTAAATGTTTAAAATGTTTTATTTGATTTGACTGATAGTTCACGTCTTTTTCAACCTTCACTCAACTTTTGTAACACCTGTAAAATAAGGTAAGAAATCCTCATACGAGAGCCAGCCATGAGACTGAAACTTCATATTTAGTCCGAGGAAAAGATAATTTACGGTAATGAAAGTCCAAGAAGGCGAAAATAGGCTTAATCGTCGCGAAAAGCGATGAATTAATGGCACTAACTTGTCTATTGTCAGTATTAAAGAGCACACCTGCGGCGATATGTTTAAAGTTGAAACGTTATCATCTGCTGTACTGGAACGGAAAATGATATGAAGATTTTTTTCTTTCTAATTTTCTCATGTAACTAAAAGAGGGAATTTCACTAACTGAAATCTCTGGCTGCTTTTTCAGTGACCATATTTCTTTTTTTTATGCCAAAGAGGAAGAGCAAATATACTAGGGTTGTTTTTTTTTTTCTTTTTTCTTTCTTTTTTCAAGCTCCGTTTGACTATAAAAATAAAATGGGTAAATATACAAAAATGATTTTACTGTCAAAAGTAAGGTACAATGCATATTTTTTCTCCCCGTAATCGCCTTGACGATTTAGGCATTTGTCGTACCTGTGCACAAGCTTTTCTATATTCTCCTCATAGAACGTTGCCGCCAATGATTGAAAGTGATTTTTGACGGTGTCTTTGAGTGCCTCTTTGAGTTTTAGGCACCACTTACGAACAATATTAGCACTCATTAAGTTATTTCCATATATACACGACTTATTCTTTGATGAATTTCCACTGCCCTGTTACCTTCTGCTTGCAAGAAACGAATAACACTTCTCAATTCACATTTGGCGGGAGACTCGAAAGAGACAGTCATGCTTTTGTGTCTGTAGCTCAACAGGAAAGAGCAGATTGGACTCGACAGTAAATGAGTGTTCTGACAGGGGTATGTGCAGTATCCTAGTGCACAAACCAGTCACCTGACGCCCATCTGGCTTTCCTACTGTAAAAACGAAGCTTGAAAAAAAAAAAAAAAAACTACGTATTTCTACATTTGTGATAGTGCCACAATAAAATGATTATTGCACAAAATTTGGTGACCGGGAAAAATTCCAAAACATCAAAATCCCCAATTAAAGTAAAAATGCCTAAGATGTTGCGATTGAGTGGTAATAAAAACTATCGAAGCACTAATGCGCAAACGGAAGTGAAATATCATAGGATATTATTTTGGAAATATGATTTATGGAGATTTTTTTTCGGTTAGGATGGTTTCTGGTGACATTAGGAAATTCAGAAAAATAGACAATGACGTGGTCGTGGCAAGGCTTCAAAAAATGGATGCCGCAGCCAGTCCAAAAGTTAAATTAAAACACAAAAAATCTGCCAAATTAATAATTCAGAATCCTCCCCCCCCCCAAAAAAAAGCATTTATTGTTTCATTAAAATTTAAAATAATCCACCAAGCAAATAGGAACAGTGAAGCAAAATTATCTTACAACTCCATCGATGATAGTCAATCTAGTCAAGCAACCACATTGCAGCAGAGCTTGACCACGGAGAGATGGCGGATGGCCTTGAAGCGGTAACATCTTTTGTATCATTTGTAATAGGTAAGCCAGAAAGCACCGAGCAGTAAGAGGCGCGTTCTCAGTGATCCTATCTATTACAAAATAATTACAAACAACCTATTACAAATAACACAAATTAAGTTCTGCTTCAGGATCATCCACCGTCACTTAGTGGTCAAGAATTAACACAAATTTCTAACACACCATATAAACTAATTGTTTTTTGTACTACAAGGTTACTTGAAACCAGAGAGCACTGCACGAGTTTATAGACAAATGCAGTAGAGTAAGCCAAAAGCATTCCAAGCAAAACGCTTAAAATTATTGACCAAATTTAGAAAATGAAGTGCCATCTTGTAAAACTGATAACAAATAAAAATATCACAAAGCTTGTAAATACAATCTTTTTATTAGGCGTACGAGGGTAATGCAATAATAACCATATCTTTATTACCGCATCCTAGTTCCTTTTTTTTAAAAAAAATTCTCGTATTACTTAATCTAGAAAATTACCAATCATAATATGACGAGTGGGACTTTCTTCTCTATTTCCCATTTTATCCCATTGGTAGAAACAAGAAATCCGCCGAGTAGGGTCCTATCGCAACTCGTGATTGTGAAAAATATATTTTTGATTCAAGACGTCAAAATTCATATGAAAGGCTGGGGTTGGTTACTGGATTATTTTTATTTTTTAAATTATAAATTTGTGCAAATTATTTGGAATCCCATTTTTAGCGGGTAAAAATCATAGGACTGCATTTGAAATCGTAACTCATAACATCTTTTTTTCCTGAAATCCAGTGTACGTTCCAACGTTAAAAAAAAAAAAAAAAAAAAAAATCTGGTTACTTTATGATGCTAAACAAATAAGAAGACTCTCATATTTCCAGTGCCGTCCAGAAATCCAGTGTCGTATTTGTACTAAATCAAGTAGAAACTGCATATTACAGCTTGAGATCAAATCTCTTTATTATGCAAGGCAAACATAGCTACTCGATCAAGTTTCAAAAACTACATTAAGGTTAAATTTACCATCATGTTGAAGTCTGGAAGTTTTGCCGGAAGTAGCTCTCACGGTTTAACGTACTTACTATAGTTTCGGGTCATAAAATCGCCTCTCTCACCGCCATATTTATCACAAACCCTTCATTTAATTTATCACTGGTGGAATTGCTAGTTAATAATCTAGATTAGATCCTTTAAAAAAGTTTTAATGTTTTAAAATGAGAATTATAACACTAATATCAATCACTGCTGTTGAAGAAAAATTTACTGAAAATGCTTACAGAAATAGAGCTGCTTTCTTTACATTCGCAAGATGAAAGACTTAGCTAAAATAATGAATATTTTTTTAGAAACTAAATGTTTACGAAAACAATTCTAAACTTGTAGATTTTAAACTGATTTAAGCTTCCAAAGGCAGTTAAAAAATTTAAAATGTGTTTAACAAGCTGTTACGTATGAGCTGGAGAAGTTTTAATCGTATAGAAATGCGACATTTTATTAATACTATTTGTAAAGAATATAACTAACGTTTCGTAGAACAAATTGCAGATTACTACAAACACGTGTTTCGGGGTTTCAAAGAACCCTTTTTAATGCAAAATAGTGCATTTTTGGATATAAACACATTTGAAAGCTCACTATTTTGGATTGTTAAAGGAAAAAAATAGTCCCAAAACGCACCTATATACAGTTCAATAGGGTTACCATTGCTGTTTTGGAGATTTGCTTATCTTTCACACGCATTAGAATCACGATCGACATAGTACCAACGCAGCTACCCTTCAATTTCAATCCACTGTGCAGCATGATGTTTTACTTTTTAGCCAGTAGCGGAACGAGGCGGGGGGATTTTCTAGGGGGGAGGAATGGGAGTAACTTATATATTAATCCTTCGTGAAGTGTGTTTCATATGATGCTATTCTTTTTCTCTTGTCGCAGTCACTGCAAGTACGTAGTCTTTCTTGCCTTTTCAAAAAAAAAAAAAAAAGCTAACTTTTTTACCTGTATTTTTCTTTTTGGCTATCCACTTTCTTTTGTTTAATGAATTTCTGCAGGCCTTCCGCTGACATCACTCTGACAGCGCCATCTACTGATTTTTTTTTTTTTTTTTTTGCCAAACGAAAAAATTCCAATGACACACAATTATTCTGAAGCAATATCAAGTATTCTGCCAACTAGTTTTAAAATTAGAGCTTTGTGGGGGTAAATTTTAATTTCTCACAAGTAAAGAATTTTAACTCTAATTTTTTTTTCTGAAATAACATTGTGTATCATTGTACAAACATTTTCTCTTTCTAGGTTTAACACCTTTCCAAAAGTAAACCTTCAAAAAAAATCCTAATTGCTGAAAAATCAAAAGTGTGTTGCTTGAGTCTATCACAATTAATATTTAAAGGCTTCAAAAAACAAACTAAAGTTGAATGAACGTAAAATATTTCATGAAATAATAATCTGGGAATGCGAACTATATTTTTCATGATCTTATTAAATAAAGCAATTGCTTAAAACTTCATCAATTATTTCCTTAATTGCGTTTTAATTGCATAATGCTGTTTTTTATAGTCAGTACAATTTTATTAATCAACCAACTTAAACTTCGATGATGACATTTTTGAGATAATGACAATATTTTTTAAGTACAAAAGAATTCACATATATATTATACAAAATTTGTATTAATATCACAAAACGTTAATAATTAGAATTAAAAGATTGATGTTTCAGAGTTCTTTTGTTTTAAAAAATCTTCAATATTCGGATCGGTTACCGAATCTGACAGATCCAAAATAACCAATGAAGTTCCTTTTCTAAATTCAATTGCGTATCTAAAGAACCACACGCAATATTTTTTAAACTGATTGCTCATCTCAGAAAAGGGTGAAAATGGATCTTAACAAGAATCATTGCTTTTACTTAGCAGAACTTGGCAACATAAGTTTAATCAACCGCATAACTGCATTTCTTTAGTTTCATCTGGAAAACGCTTAGGGTAATGAGGAAAAGCTTTTATGTATCCCAGTTTCGATATCTGAACCGCGTGCTGGAGCAAAAACTGAGATGTGTATGCAATTTTCAAACCGAATCGATGTTCGTTTGCTCATTATACTAAAAGGCTTAAGTGCAGAAAATAGACATTTGTAGTCGACCCTCATATTTTTTGTCGGAACTAATCTCAGTGTCCTGATCCATAAACATTTTGGGTTTCTGTTAGTGATCTTAGTTATGTAAATCGCACATTAATGAATTACTTTGCGTTTTTTATTGTAACTGGACAGTGATTGAATTGAGCTCCGAATTACTGTTAATCTAAACTTATTTAATCTTAAAAAAACAAGCCATGCGAATTATCGACTCATAATGGATTTTGATCAGAAATCATTACCGTGGTAAGACGTACATATACTGTTTGATACCAATTCTTTTCTGATGTTTTTTAAAAATGTATCCCTTAACTGTAATTATACGAATCTGGAATGTTCAGGACCGCGATCTTTCCGGATTTTGGGTTATAACTCAAAAAAAAAAAAAGTAAACTCTTCTGTATCGTGCAGTATTTGTTTAATTTACTGGGTTTTGCTCTTGTTCTCACTACATTTCTCATATTTTTTTGTCAATTCTTATGAAAGTACACATTGATCCGTTGATGTAGTTTTTTCTGATTATGCAATGTGCCGATCACTTAACTAAATCATATTTTTCTAAAAATAATTTTGTACTTTTATTCAAGAATTTGTGTATTGCATACTTATAAGAAGAAAAAAAGTATTATCGTTAACTGAAAATGGATGTTTAGAAACTGCTGCTCAATTACAGCAAAACGCTTATTTATACATAACACGTGGCATCGAAAAAAGGGCTTTAAAATAAAAAAGCTGAACTGACAGTATTGTGTTCCAACATGTAATTGAAGAACGTTAACAATTTTGTACTTTTAAACATGAAAATCGTTCATTTTTATTTTACCATTTATATATATATATATATATATATATATATATATATATATATATATATATATATATATATATATATATATATATATATATATTAAGGAGAACAAGTTTCAGGTTTCGAATCTTTCGGATTTCTTGATTTTGAAATTGGGATCTCATACTGTATTATGATTGAGTTTAGGTGCATGTAAACGTAAAGTTATATTTATTTTGTATATAGAAATGTTTAACTAATTAAAGTTAGAAAAATATCACTAATCTATTACTTATACATACAAATACAACTGACTCAGTACCATAAGGGGTATATATATATCAAATAAGTGCGTGTAAGTACTTCTTCTAGTAACGGAAATCTAAAAAGAAATAACTGAATTTTGAGTCGTGACCAATTCTATGTGAAAAAGCAATTTATTTTTCCGGAAAAACAGAACCGGAACCGCGTTTCTGTGAGTTTCGGTATCAAATTACTCCTGATATAAAGCCATGTGTCGTCTCCTCAGAGCAACAATAAGCTAATACCAGGAATATTATACTGTTGCTTTGAGGCGACGATATATAAACATAACGAGCTGATGTGTGCATCACATGACTTCCTTTTCCGCCAATTTAATGATAATAGAGCCTTAGAGTAAGCAAGGGAACACTAAATATTTTCACCCCTAGTTTCTTGCGAACCGAAGCAAAAAAAACGTTTTACACAGTTTTATTTCCCCATTATTGGAAATTTTAATGTGATTCAGCGGTTAACTCTTTAAATATCACCACTATTGGCCGAATTAAAACCAGATTTAAAAATTAAAAAAAAAAAAAAATCGCGAACTGTTTTGCCGAGTTGGCGACAAAACTTGGCGGCCAAAAGCTTGGAGAGATATCGCCAAGTGTTTGACAAATTATAACACCACTTGAGTAAGCATTGAAATTAGCAATGATCCCCCCCTCCAAAAAAAAGGTATAAAAGACCCCCTTAGGAACATCCGAATGAAACCAAAAGGGAAGGTGCACAACTACACCCCACTAGGAGTCTACGTACCAAATTTAAACTTTCTACGTACATACCGTTTTCGAGTTATGCGAGATACATACAGTCATACCCACTTACGCACATACATACGTACATACGGACGTCACGAGAAAACTCGTTGTAATTAACTCGGGGATCGTCAATTTTGGGTGTCTTTATGTTCCTAGGCATATATCCACATGTGGTCGGGTCGAAAAAAAAATTTAAAATTCATTCGCGGGGTGAGCAAAATGGATATTAAAGGCGATTTTTGAGTGAAATTTCTTTCGCGAATACAATACTTCCTTTTTTGTAAAAGGAAGTAAATAAATGTTGAAATTTAAAAATTTTATTCTTCTGGCGTGACAGCTTATTTAACTGTTAGCTAGTGAGTTTTGAATAAGTTTTTTTCAACGACAAATATATTTTTTAATCAATACCTTGATTTGCATGATACTTCAACGCACTGAGTTCAATGTTTCAGCAGATATGTCAATTAACAGTTCTAAGTTTTTGATTTTACCCTTAGTCTTTCAGTCCGTCACCTATTCGGTTTTGAACAGGTCAACGGCAGTATCTGCAGAAATGGGATTTGGAGATATTTGACGAAGCGCGCTTTGGATTTAATACTAAACATACGGAAACGTTAGAAGTAGACGATTTTCTTTGCTGATTTTATGCGGATACCAAATAAGAAAGCTTGTACAAAAACGGTCAAGCACAACAAATGACAAAAATGCAAAAAGTGAAAATTTGCAGTTACCGCCCTTAACCTTCCAAATCTGAATTGTACTAGGCATGCGTGTAATTCCTTTTTCAATCACAACGAAACCTATCCAATCCATTACAATGTTTCAATTGACATATGTAAGTGGAATTCTTGAGGAAGGAAATTTATAAAATTGTCTGTCACTGCAAACCAATTTAGACTAATTGAAATGATAAGCAGCTGTTATCTCCCGTCATTAGCTCCTTTCTAATTAGAACGTTAGCTTTATCTGACAAATTAAAGCGAACTATTTCTGGCGCTGTTTTTTCTCTTAATGGAATAAGCCTAATTTTATTAGAATGACTGCTGACGCCAACAGGATTAGGTTAAACTAAGTTAGAAAAGAAAAATAAAAACCGCCGCTATCTGTGCATAATAAATTATCTTCGATTTCTGTGTAAATTCAATAAGTCTCTAGTCTTAATGTTTTTAATTTTATTCCGTACAAAGTAACAGCGAGCGTTTTTTAAAGTGCATTATCACAAAAACTCAAAGAATTAAAAAAAAAAAAAAAACTAAATGTATTGTAAGCCAAACAAAAAAAAAATAGATATTAAAAAAAAATGAAAATGTATTATTGGGGAATCGCTCTTGTTGACGATTATTTTACTACTTGTTTATTAATTTTCGATGTTTCGGTGTTATTGTGCAATTTTCTGTTGATTTATATTTAGGCTTGGTTTCAGCAATTGTTTCTATTGTACTTGTGATTAAGTACCAATAATTTTGACGGTTGTACCAGTTCCAGTTGAAGAATTAGTCCTTCGACTGGAACAAACGTCTCATATTTTTGGGCACAAATCTTTTAATAATAATAGTAATTGGTGGTACTATGCGCAAAAGTTTTGTTGACCGTTTATGAAGAGAGGGAAAATGCTGCAGTTTGTAAAAGGTTATCAATATCTTCTGTAGGATGTGATTAAAACCGTGGTGGCTTGATTGGTAAGGCGTCGGACTCGTAAACAGAGGATCCTGTGTCCTATTCCAACCGTTTGAAGATCCTCCACGATCATTAATGGGAACTGGGGCTCGTTAAATATGTCGTGGTCGAAGAGTCCACGAAGTTTCCATTGCTAATCAATGCCTCTGGAGGTGCTGGACAAGAAATTGCTTGGCATCTGGTGTAGAAAAGAAAAAAACAGAGCTGTCTTTAGGGCCCCATCCAGCGGATAAAACTAGGTGTAGTGAGAGTGCTAGGTTCAGGGGACCCTGGTGTTTAACGTAATGGACGATGTAATTACTATCGTAACTTGTGACTTATTGCCAACGTGATGGAAATTTGCAAATCCCATTTTTGAAGAACGTTTTGTCTTTTGGTGGCGTAGAACTGAGGTAGTTTTGTTTTTACATCTTTACGTGCACCTTTGACACTCTTCTGAAAATTTTAGAGCTAGGCTGAGAAATTCTTTTGCATCCACCACACATCTTAATCCTTGCACCATGCAGTTTTTTTCTGATTCATTTATTTGCAAGTGTCAAAACAGCTCTATTCACCTAGAAAAACACAAAGAGCGTATTCTGAGGTGAAAATAATCTTTAAAGTTATACTTTCATTTTTATATTGTTGTTAATTTATAAGTATTTGATGTTTCACTAGTCAAATTCTAGGGCACCTCTTTAAAATAGGCAATTTGTTTGACATAAGTTTATTTCTGTTTGTCAAAATAAGTACCTCATCCCCCCCTCCCCCACCTATGCATATTTTCCATTGAGAAATATTTAAAGTGATCCAAGGTTGGATCCAGAAATTGTTCAAAGAAGAGGCGGTTGATCTTTTAATTTACCTCTTACTACGTCTTCTGATGTACACATGCTTGGGGGGGGGGGAGCTGTAGCGCCATTTTGTATAAATTCTAAAATTTAGAGGATTATCCAAGAAGACCTCCGAACCTTCCTTTTTCCGTTGTAAGAGATATATTCTAAAATTGAAATTTCAAATATATATTTCATACTAATTCCGGGGGAGTGTTTCGATGCTTCGTCCACCTAACATCATCGAGAGTCGTCTAAAACAGCCCTTTTAGAAACTTCTTCAGTTTCTAAAACTAACAGGAAGAACATCAACGAACCTGCCTTCCTCTAACTCTATCTTAAATGTGTACAATCGAATTTTTAAGACATATACTTTGCAAAACTTCTGAGGGACGGCCTCCAGACTCCTCCTCCTAACTTGCCCTCTATGTTGTCGGACATTGAAATTCTGAAATTTCACTTTTGATAAGCCTCTCAGAGGGAGTTTCAAACCTCAATCTTTTCCTTAATTTAATCAAAGGTAGCCTAAACTTGCGTTATAGGGCCACAATTCAGAAAAAAATAACGATATAGGGTCCCTCAAGGGAGGGGCGATCGCCCTCATCGCCTCCCATCCTTGAAGTGGGTTCTTCTCTCAAGTATTTCATTAATGCACTAGTACACTTTGTACCAATGTGTTTTCTATTTTCTGTTTTGCTAATTTCAAAACCAATATCGAGACCAACATGCCTGAAATTAATTTTTGGTAAACATTATTTTCGTCAGAACTCTTTTGGATTTGTAGTTAGCGCTGAGTGAACTTAAACATTTAGTAAAAGCATGTATAAACTTTAAGCATGTTTCTGGATACTTCAACTGTTACTAAAATTAATGTTTTCATTGAAGGGTAAAAGTTAATTCGCGCAATTATGTTTAGTGTAACATTACTAATAATGAAAGTTCTAATGTTGCTGTTTGCTGATGGTGAATTCCAGCGATAACGGAAGGACAGTTTGAACAAAAAAAGTCGATGTATTTCTGTCTGTGATTATATCGAAATATATTTTTTTTCAAAAACTAATGCATCGACTTTTATACGCATCATAGCTAAAAAAGACAAACCCAAGAATTTTTTTACCAGTAACTTTTTTTAAAATGAAATTTAAAAAGCGGTAACGGAAGGACATTTTTGCGACATGATTTTCAGGCAATCATGTTATTTCCAAAAGTTTAGCCAAACTATTAAAGGGAAAATTCTATAAAAATTAAAGCACATACGGGAGTGTTTAATCATTACAATGTCACCTCTAGTTTTAAAAAATAATTATTTTAAGTATATAAATTATGTATTTGTTAAGAGTAACGGAAGGACAGTAACGGAAGGACAAGAAGTCGAAAACAATTTCACTTGATAAATTTCAACTTACATTTATTCAGCTAATTAAACAGTCTGAAACAATGACATCTAATACCTGAGCCTATTCTGAATTCTTGAAATACTCAAAAATATTATCAGAATCCATAGAACATTTATCTTCTTTGTCAGGGAATACAAAGATTATTCTCACATTATTATGCACTTTAAAACAAGACATTTTTACTCTTTCATCTTCTATATGATGTACTTGTCGAACATTGCCTTTTGTTCATTTCTTTCCCTTCCATTCAACTAACAAAACTTGTCCAAATGTTATGAATCATTTCGCGTATTCTCATTATTTGGTGCTTTTGATTCAGCTGTATGTTCTTTTTAATATTATTTATAACTGTCAGTCTGTTGACTGTCAGTTTGAAGTGAAATCTCTTTCAATTTGTTGAAATACTGACTTTATTCAATAACATAACTCGTTACAAGGTTCAAATAGTACATATTTTGTGTGTCAGCATGAGAATGGATATTACTCTATCTTTTTGAAAATTTATTTTTGAATTCATTGATATCTTCGCAGCATGTTTAACGGTTGAACTACTGCTGTCAACAGACCTTTTCTGTGACTTGTGTTAACAAATCTGAAAGCCGTTTCAGTATTGTATTGTTCCAATATAAATATCAAGTTAATAAGCAATTGTTTCTGCTTAAATCGGCTTGTAACCCACCACAAACATGTCATAACAAAATGATTTTCACATGCTTAGAATCTTTTAAGTGTAGTTTTTATGATTTTTATCACATACAATAGAATAAATAAAATCGCAAAATATTTTTTTTAAATAAAAAAAGTTTATTTTTAAATGAAAGCACACATAATTTTTGTACAAATATTACTTATCTATGTTTTAAATGTGACTACTAACTTCAAACACTAGTTTGTTTTCAACTAGAATTCTGAAATTTTACCCTGTATCATCTTATAGATAAATGTTCTTCAGTTACCATTAAAAACCATGTAATTTAAATGTACAATAAAATTCTAACTGAGCCTCCTTGACAAGGAACATAATTCTGCTTTGCATAAAAAAAACCATTAGTTTCTATACCCAATAGGTTCTTGGTGAACTAACAGAGATGTATTATTTTGGTAACGGAAGGGCATCAAATTGTCACCTTAGTAATGGACCTATTTCACGGTTCAAGAAAAAGAAATTTTAAATTACTTACCGAAAGGTTTAACTAGACATTCAAAAGATAAAAGTTAACCTAAATGTTATATGCTGATAACAAGTATATTGAAATAACAGTATGTAACAAAAAAGAGTTTTTTGCTCTGTAAAAACAAAGAGATAACTTGATTTTGCACTTGTTTTTTCTCAAAGTCATCAAACTATTGGGAAAAAACAGGTTACGATTCAAGAAATTCATATATTTATGAAGAGAATAGTATGTGACAAGTGACAGAATATTAATTTTTAAAATTCAAGTGTCATGTCCCCTTTCTCCTGGAATTCACCTGCTACTGAATTACCTCTACATCAAACAACTATTCCCAAGTGCACTTTGGATGCAGAAATTATATCACATTGTTTACTAGAACTAGCCTTCCTTGTTTGATTGTGTGTCATTGCGATACATAATTGTCATTAAGCAATGAGACCTTCATATTCCTCTCCGAAAATTGATACGAAAGGAGAAATAGGAAGCTTTATTCGTGCTAACCGAAAGAGTAAGAGTAAATTACATACATCAATTGAATAAAAATGTATGTTTTTGTTCTGTACCGATTTGTACTATATTTTGTCTCTTTTTTTTTTCTTTTTTCTTTTAGTTCAATTTGAAAATTTTTATAAATTACATTTGAACAATTCTCGGAATACTTTTTGAACTTCATTATACCATACATTTTACTTCCTAATATTCTGTAAAGTTTTTAAATAACAATAGCCAAATAAAAGGGTTTTATACTTACTTCATATGTTTTTCCAAAAATTGATATCTTCTGCTTTATGTTTTATTTGTAATTATAAAAATTTACACTGCTGCTAGTAGTTTCTGCAGTATCACAAGTTCTTATTCTTGGTGCGTTAATATATAACGTGTATTTTAGTTGATAAAACTTTTCCCCAACTTTTTCGGTTGAATAAAAATATTTGATTGGTAACATTTACGAAAATCTACATTTTCTAAAGTCCGGCAGTTATTTACTGATGTTTTAGTTTACTTCAATGTAAAAAAATTCCGAAACGTTACTGGTTATTTCCGTGGAACGTCCGGGACGTTTTCACCTATTTCCCTATAAAAACAAGTATCCTAACAAAAAAGTTTCCTGATTCGCTACAAGTTGCACGCGTGCAGACTTTTCACTGTTGTGGAAAATATTTTTAGCAACCGGTTTAAAGATTGTATGAGTGTGTTTATTAAGTGTATCGGCCTAAGGTTGCTTACGGCCTACCCAGATTGACTAAGTTTCAAATGAGAGCGGAAATGTCAATGGATAGCTACAACTTTGCAAGGCAGGAATTGCAGGCAAGAGATATACTTGGTTCCTTCTTGCATAGCTTTGGTCGTGGTCACTCTGATTTTTATGGAGCCTTCTTGGGCAATTAAGAAGGTTCTAATTAATTACACTAAACCTATTTAATTTTTCTAGAAGGTTATAGAGACATGACTGGTTTTAATAGGGCAGATTTCGCTCGTCTTCATAAAGTTTCAAGGTTAATTTCAGAAAGGTTACTGATTTTTAGCAGAAAGCGTTCCTGATTTTTCCAAGATATGTTACTGAAAGAAATTGGGCACATCAGCTGCCTATTATTTTCCAGGAATGTTTCTGAATCGTTTTTACAGTGTTTGTCCAGCTAAGCTTCACAAAATAAAGTAGTGAAGTCAATTAATCTAAAATTTCTGCTAAGTAGTATATCATGGTTAATGTCTTTAAAAATACTTAAAAAATAAACTTCCTTTTAAACCAATGTAATGATAATAGTTCCTTGGAGTAAATATTTCCCCTTAGTTCGTCAGGGACCGATGCAAACAAGAGTTTTACAGAGATTAATTTTCCCAATATAGACAACTCTAACGTCACCAAAGTACCAAATTGAAACCAAATTCAATTTTTTTTTTTTTTTTGCCAAACGTGTTACGAACTTGACGACCAAAAGCTTGCCGATATATCGTTAATTGCTCGCCAAATTATAACATCACTTGACTTTGCATTGATACCAACACTGGTTCCCCTCTAAAAGGTGTAAAAAACCCTTTTTGGAACATCCGAATACAACCAAATGGGGGCAAAACAAGACCCCACTGTCTGCATGCCAAATTTCAACTTTCCACAACATACCGATTTTTAGTAATTCGAAATACGTCCAGACATACGTACATACAGACGCACAAACAGGCGTCAAAAGAAACCTCGTAGCAATGCACGCGGGGATGGTGAATGGATATTTCGGGTGTCATTAGGTCTTAGGCATGTATGCACGTGCGGTAGGATCGAAAAACCACTCAAAATTCTTTCAGGGATAACTGCATATTTGGCTGCAACAAAATCAGTTACAGACTTGTTCGGAGAAAACAAAAGCCCTCTTTCTTTCTAAGCCTAGAAATTATGTTCGACAGCTAATCATAAAGCTTGGAACAATTTCATTAAAAATGCAAAGAAATTGATTATCTTGGAGTCAGACTGAATAAAAAGCTCCGCACATTTGGAAAAACCCATAAAAAAAATCCATTCTTCTTCTTAGCAAGCTACAATGCATCTCTGGAAAATCTTGTTTACCAAATATCCAATTACGCAGATTACTATATCAAAAAGTAATAGAACCTTCAATTATTTATGCAGCCGCAGTCTGGGATCAATTTTTGAAGCAGAAAGATCTGAAGAAATTAGGAATTATTGAACGTTCCTTCCTTCTTGTTGTATTAGGAGCATCTAACACGTCAGCTCATACCATTTTACATGTTATTGCGGGTATTCCACCAGCTGTTCTTACAGCTCGTCAAAAATTAGCTTTGGGAAATGTATCTATCATTAAAACCACAATTCAAATATCACCAAATAATACCTTCGATTGATCAGCCAAAGTAATAGTAGGGGAAGGCTGCCGTCAATGAACCACATAACACCACTGACCTTTTATAGGAAGTAGTTCAGACTTAAACATTATATTAAGGATGAGAATAATTACTCAGAAAATTTCTCCTTTAAAATAAACATTCACATTTATGCTAATTTTATTTAATAAAGAATAATATTAAAAAGAAATATTTTAGCATGTGGTACATTCATGAGAAGCAGTTGTTATTGGACGGACCATTGAGTTTCCATCGATGGACCACATTCTCAAATAAGAAAATCAAAACGTAAAATATAAATAGTCATTAGAGGAGATAATCAAACACTACAAATAATAGTAAGTTATTCAAAAAGAGAACATTGGTTTTTAAAACTATTTTTTATCACATGAGAAATATTAAAACCTCTCAGGACTCACACAACACAGCTGTTTCACCACACCTCGCTCACCACTTCATATTTTCTAACAGGTGTCTTACTCTTCTTAGCTAAAATTTTTTGGAACTTTTTTTAAACAAATAGGAGTCCTGTTTCATCCAAGCTCAAAAATTTTGATCCACAAAGATTCTACTTCACGAGAAGGATTTCGATATAACACGTTACATACCCTCATTTACCCACTGGCTTTATTTCACTTATGTCGGTATTTTTCTCGAACAATAAACGTACTTGAAACTGTATTAAAATTTACTTTAACAAATACTGAATCAACTACACAAGTTTTTAAGTTGGAAATATAACTGAGGGGAGTTTCCAAAACTTATTTTAAAACACATGTTTTCATCATTACCACATTTATTTAAAAATATTGATCCATTTTTAAAGATAATTGAGCTGAAAATTTAATAATATTTGTAAGATTCCATGAATGAACCACTTTGTTAGCTGGTTCATTACTAGAAACACCTAGTTTTTCAACGATAGCAACTGCGTCATTTTGAATGTTTTCATAGTTGTCACTGTTCTGACGACTCATGAAGAAACTTTAAATATAGAGAAATGTACTTGAAAATGCACTTTTCCAGGTCAATGTTCCTTCCCATTTAGTTGTTCAGTAATATTCAAAGCATGTAAAAAAAAACAAAATGTAAATGTCAGTCATTAATAAGTGAACAGTAGAATATTTATTTGGACGCTGAACAATATGATGTATTAATTCAAGCTACTTGACGATTCTGCATTGGACTTTTTGAGACAAAAGAAGAAACTAAAACTGATTTCGTGCCTGAGAAAGCTCTGGTGGGAATATATCTTCGTAGTCCAGTCATAGAACCGGTTCATTGACGGCAACCTTCCTCTAAATAATTCAGTTTCTCAAGCGGAATTTTCCCCCATCTCTCACGCTTTACACTACATCGCATCAAACATATTTTCTCCGGCACTACAATGTTCGCAGACAGTATGTCTTCTCTCAAAGCGATAATGGACCCAATGCATACCTCAAAGTTAGTCAGAGACATTCAAACCCTCTGCGGAGATCACCCAAATATTAAACTAGCCTGGATTAGAGCTCACATGGGGCACTACGTCAAAAACGAGCCGACTTTTTAGTTAAAACCGCAGAAATGAATCCTTCACAAATTTGTATATAAAATTCCTTTGCCAAAATCTTTCCTTAAATATCTCCTTTGGTCTGAACTTCTTCAAAATTGGCAGGAAATCTGGGACACTGCTGAAACTGGTCGGAGAGTTCATGATTTCCTGGCAAAAGTAAAACTAAAACCACTCTGCAAACATCCAATAGAAGTACAATATCTCAGTGCACATGGACCATTTCCATCGTATCTACACAGATTTAAGTTAATTAGTTCACCATTATGTGTATGTAGTCAACCTGGAACTCCTGAACACTACATTCAACTGTCCTCTAAACAGCTCTTTCCATTGCACTTACAATTTCAACTTTTCTTTTTCCAAAAATATTACACCTATCTGATCCAGTCCATGTCTCATTCAGTTACACTCAAGAACATCTATAAATTAATGTCCATACTCATATCTCAAGACTTTAAATATCCTGCGTAAAAACTTTCAAAATTGCAGTTTAATTGCATTTACCAGCCATTCCAGTGTTATTGAAATTCTTCACTTGTATACTTTGTTCATTTTAATGTTTTATGATTTTATATTGGTTTGTGTTCGTATCAAAATTGGTCCAGTGAGTGTCGGTCGTGAACTGTTCTGTTGTCCCTAATCACCACATCCTGTTAAACCCTTACCAGGGCTCGCACGGTGGTGATTGGTGTGGTTTAAATAAAAAAATAAATTAAATAAAATGTAGCATTCAATTTTTTCGCACTTAACTTAAGAACCACAAAAAACGTACTGCAAGTACACATCACTTTCAGGAGCCTTTTTAAAGGTTCCAAGAAAAGGTAAAGAAAAAATTACAACTGCTGAAGGTGATTATTAATCTGGTTTCTAGGCATACTGAAGAGAATATTAGTTTACATTAGAAATACAATTTCTGTGTAAAATATAACTAAAGGATGAATGAAATGCACAAATTTGCAAAAAGTCAGCAGACATGTTTCAAGGCTACTAGGAACACCGTTTTTAACGTAAAAGAAGTGAGCTTACGAATGATAAGATATCCGAATAAAGTAGCGCAGTGGATTAATGTTCGATGTATTTGTAAATTTACCATATTGTTTAATTCTCTTTTACGATACAGAAATAAGTTTTTTTTTCTTGTTCAATTGGTTGTTTTGCTTCACATTCCTGGCAAGTAGATGCAAATTCTCAAAAAAAAAAAAAAAAACACCGAATGCTTTTTGTCATGAAAGACGGCTACTTGACAAGCAATAACTAAATTCATGCATTTCCTTCAGATGCAGAAGTTCAAGAAAATATTTGCTTATGTGTGAAAGACTCCATGCTACGTGAAGTAAATACTAAGCACTCTAAAATGAAACTCGCAGCAAAAATACAAATAGATATACACAGTATCCGCAAAAAAGTAATAGACATGATGCGGACTCTGAACGCAAGAATTTGATATCACTACTGTTCGAGAAAGTAGTAGTTTGCATCCCCCACCTCACCCCAATTTTAAAGAAAAACGTATTTTACTCACCATATAAATATTTTTAAAAATAAAATAAGGAAAACATACAAAAATTTGAATATTTTTTCACCAAAGAATTGTTTCGTAAAATATTATTCCTACGAATGCATCGTAATAAATGATTAATAAGCAACTAAGTAGAGAATGCTCTCAAATATAATGAAAAAAAGTGTTGTTCCACCTAAACTGTGGCAAATGTACGTAAAAACTAGCAAATGTAAATTCAATATGTTCATGGCAGAACTATTTAATTATTAATTTTCTGACTGCTTATTTTTATAGCTTAATTGAATGTGTTTTTAATTAGAATAGTGTGTGAGTAGATATATAATTTTGCACTTTGTCTATTTTTTCTTTCTTTTAATTCGGAATTACAGCGTTTGCAACTCATATGCTTAGTTTTACAAAAGAGTAATTTTATTTTGTCTCAAGAGGATTTCATTTTTCACTTCGCAATTTAAGCAGTTAGGGGAAGGTTGCCATCAATGAACCACGTAACAGTTTTAATTTTTTTAGAAAGAAAATCCAACTCTAATTTCACGTTAATTATAGGAACAATTTCTCAGTATATTTCTCTTTTAAAAATAATATTCATTTTCATGATAAATATACACAATAAAGAATGAAAATTAAAAATAAATATTTTAGCATGTGGTCCATTCATGGCTACCGGTGGCTATGGATGAACCATCGAGTTTCCATCGATGGACCGTATTGTCAAATTAAGAAATCAATACGTAACTTACAAATATTTATAACAGGTGATCAATAAACAATACAAGTAACATTAAATAATAGAAAAATAGATAGATTTTCTAATTTTTTTTATTTTTGGATAAGAGGAATTTAAAAAAAACAGCACTCACACAACACACAGCTGTTGTCATCACATCTGGTTCACCACTTGATGTTATCCCAACCTGTGCAACACTGTACTTAACTAAAATCTTTTCAACCTCTTTTGAACGGTTCAGAATTTTTTTTAATCGATTTGTAAAATTTTCGTTCGAAGCAAGATTGAACTTGCTCTCTGAAATGTCAGAGAACAATTTTGACCATTTTATTACTAAAATCAGAAACTTAACAAACTACTAGAGAATATAGTACAGTAAAACCTGTAAAGTTGACCACCTTTGTAAGTTGACCACCTGTCTATGTTGACCGCTTTTGTCAGGAACGGAATTGGTCCTATCTTGTATAATGAAGGAAAACCTCTGTAACTTGACCATCTCTCTATCTTGACCACCTGTCTATCTTGACCACTAATGTACCCCAAATTCGGCTTGAAGCATTGTAAAAAAACCTTTGTAAGTTGACCACTTGGTTTATTTTTTAAAACTTAATTTGGCGAATTATTTTACATTATTATTATTTTTTAATACCTTTCCAAGAATATTTTTGATGCCAGACCAGCATTTTACCAACTAAATAAAACAGCAGCATAACTTAACCTCCTTGTAAGTTTATCCACATTGGAAAACTACTGAGAACCCTTTTATTTTCCATACTTTGTTGTTCTACTTGAGATTACCTTTTGTACTCTCTGTTCGATAAAAACATGTGTCAGTAGAAACGTACAAAAAGTTTTTTTTTTCCAGTTGCAATATTTTGTGGCAACACTAGAATTGTGCTAGAGTAAAAGTTACTTGCATTGCAGTATTTCTGGTGCAAGGGATTAAGAAATAGGATATTTTCATTTTCAACTGCCTTTAAGAACTACGAGAGTCAGCTTTTTGCTCTTTGTGTCATAGTTTTACATAAAATGGCTTCAAAAAAAAGTTAGTTGAACTTGAGATTGATAAAAGTATGAAACATTAAAATTAATTGAAAAGGGAGAAATCCAGAGAAAATTAGCTGACACATATGGAATTTCCGAAACTAGTGTCTAATAAGTGCGCCAAACTACAATAAAGAGTTATTTTGTTGAAAAGTAGATCATCATGGTTATAAATGTATTAAATGTATATGAGAAAAAAAAAATAAGCGAAAAATTTGTTATTTTTGATTTTCTATGATTTTTTTAGGAACTATTAATATCAAATAACTTTTTATAAAAAATGATTTTTTTTGATCAACTTACTGAAATTTTAAATTTACATGACACATTATACGTCATTCTGAGAAAATGACCTCTAAAAATATTTGAATAACATTTTAATTTATTGTTTCAAAGTAATGTTAAAGAATGAAAGTGAGTTGAACGGAAAGAGTAAGTGTCAATTATTCAAAAAATGAATACATGGTGTAAGAAATGACAAAAAAAAAAAAAAAAATCATTACCCCCTTTATAAGTTGACCACCTGTCTAAGTTGACCACCAAAGTACTGCACCGCAAGTGGTCAACTTACACAGGTTTCACTGTACTAACAGACTTTTTGTCTTAATTAAGTCTGTGAGACATGTTATTTTTCTCAACCTCTTGACAGTACAAGTCCCCCAATTTTTCGGAAGTAATTCCAAAAACTTCTGCTCTAGTTTCAAAATATGATTCACTAATCATATTTCTATTTTGGAGGGCTTATCTCCTTAATTTTTAATAAGTGACTAAGACAACAACAAACCAGTTTTATTTTCCATGCGACTGGTGAAAGTTGATTTCAGCACTCTATATTGTAGGCAGACTTCACTAAGGCTCATACCACCATTTCTATAAGCTACTGTAGCACGTTACATACTCTTACTTATCCACTGGACATATTTTACTAACTTCGGATTTTTTTTTTTTTTTTGGAACAGCAAAAGTATTTGAAACTGTATTATTATAATTTAAATTTTAATCAATTTTATAAAAAAATTGCCTTGAAATTATGATTGTATAAGAATTTACCTGAATTACTGAGATTATATTTTTATTGTCATATTTATTTCAAAACAATTGAACAATTTTCAAAGGTAATTGAGATGAAGTTACAATAATATTTGAGAATTTCCATGGTAATTCATTCGTGGAAACACCTAGTGGTCCAATGATAACAACTGCGTTATTTTTAATATTCTTATTGGTGTTACTGCTGTGACGAATCATGATGAAATATGAAGTATGGGGAATTGTACTTGAAAAGGCACTTTTTAAAGTCAATGTTCACGTTTAATTGATCAGAGATATTTAAAGCATGTTATAGCTAAATGAAAATGTCAATAATTAGTAAGACAATGGTAGAAATCTTTTCTGACCGATTAACAACATGCTTAAATAATTTTAACTACTTGAGGACTCTGCAGTAGATTGTTTTCAGACAAAGGAAGGTACTAAAACTGATTACGCGTCTGCAAAACCTCTGGTACGGGAAATATCTTCGCGGTCTAGTCATGGAGCCGGTTTATTTATGGAAACCTTCCCCTATAAAAAGTTTCGTATCCAACTTGCTTTTCGTAAGAAATTAAATAGGTTAATTTTAAAACTTCAGCCTTTAAAATAAAAGTATATTTAGAGCAAATATGAGGTAGTGCGAAAAAAAAGGGTTGTAAGTGCATAAATCAAAATTTTGGAGATAATCACTCTAAATAGTAGACGAACTTAACAACTGTTTTTGAGCAAGAAATAATACTGGAAGTAAAAGTAGGTGCTGTTATACAGCATGAAAAAAAAAAAAAAAAAAAAGATAGCATACCAAGGATCTGAACTTTGAATGTGTTTAATTTCTAATATTAAGAAGCTCACTGACATCCCTTTGCAATGGCTCATACTCGTACCTTTCTAAAAACTCTTCATTATTTAATGCACTGGTGAGTCAAAAGAAATGACATGATGTGTCCATACTTAACACGATGTGTTTCCCTACTTAAATCATTTTCAAGATGTCCTATGTGCTCTCCTCCTGACGTCTGCACCCCCGTACCACCCCCTCCTATCTGTATTCCAATTCCTGCGATACACATTGCAACATGTAAGCGAAGCAATTGCTGCAGTGGTCTCATTCTTCGGTCAATCTGTGTCAGTGGCACCTAATCTACAGCCTGCAGGCCAGATGTGACCCGCGGAGTCGATCCATGTGTCCAGGGGCGGATTTACAGTCTATTCAAAATGGTGGCGGTTGAACACCTAAAAACCAACCCCCAGAACCGCCAATTGGGAGGGGGGTGTCAGGGAGTCAACTGCTTCCCACCCATATATTGGACTTTGAAAACTGATGTTTTTACATTTTAGTGAGCATGGATTTTGCTATTCAAAATACCCCCTGTTTACAATATTTTATTTATTTATTTATTTATTTATTTATATTTTTTTTCACCATGTAAACATTTTTTCGGACATGGTGCTCATATGTAGGAGTAAGTTCTATACTCTGGATTTATGCCGAAAATAAGTGAAAACATTGTTAAACAAGCCTCTAGGAGAAAATGATCGGTTTTGTTGATTTTTTCCTTGTGACGAATTGTGGCGGATTTGATTTTTATATATTTAAGGGGGTGGATACCCCCATGAGAGAGAGAGGGAGTCTCCGAACTTACTCCAAATGTTCATGCTTTTGAACTTTGCCCCTCTCTAGCCCCTCAGAAGAGTTTTATGGGTAAATAAAGTGCTCCCTTTCAATCTAAATGAAAATAATGTCTATGAAACTGTCGAAAATTGAAAAAATTGGGGGGGGGGGAGGCGGCATTTCATAAACGTGGGACGTATAAGTGGTAGGTGGGAAACTGCAGTCGTATTTGGATTCAGATGGTAATTTTACATAAGAATCAGCAAGAATTATGTCAGAAGTATTTTTGCTAATTTATTTTATTTTGTTTTTTATTTTATTTTATTTTAATTTAAATTAATTTATTTATTTATTCATTCCTTTATTTTTTCCCGAGCAGTGTTGTTAAAGTTTTAAAAATGAAAGGGGCATTTTTGGGTTAAAATTAAAAATTGGGTAACGTCGTCCTACCTCGACTATACTAGTGTCTTAAACTAATTAAAACCGAGCTGATGTGTGCATCACATGACTTCCTTTTACACCAATTTAAAATTATTTCCCCATTATTGAAAATTTTAATGTGATTCAACAAGTAACTCTCTAAATATCACCAACAGTGGTCAAATTGGAAAAATTAAAATAAAAAAAAATCTCCAAAATGGTTAACTTTCTAACTGTCGCCAACAGTGGAAAATTGAAATCAGATTTTTAAAAACACGACAAATTTGTCGCCAAGTTGGCCACAAAATTTGGCGACCAAAAGACTGACGACATATCGTTCAGTGTCCGCCAAATTATAACACCACTTGAGTTTGCATCGAAATTAACACTGATTTCCCCCCAAAAAGTGCAAAAGACCCCTTTAGAAACACCGGAATAAAACTAAAAGGGGTGGCGCACAACTAGACCCTACTAGGAGTCTATGTACCAAATTTCAATTTTCTAGGACATACCGTTCTTGAGTTATGCGACATACATACGACATACGTACATATAGACGTCACAAGAAAATTCGTTGTAATTAACTCGGAAATCATCATTATGGTCATTTCGCGTGTCTATACGGTCATTTCGCGGACGCCCCCACCTAGTAAATCCGCCACAATTTGTTATGTTCAATGTTATGAATCGAAAGCTATGTTCTGGAACTGTCCAAAACAACGGATAGTCTTTACTCGGCATTACGAATGATTGTCGGAAATTTTGAGTCAAACAGTTTGAAATTAGTTTCTGAGAAACAGATGTGAACTTCGTATCATTAAAACTAGTTTATAGTAACAAAAACAACAATCCTTCGTTTGTATCTTTCTTTCCTTTTCTGCGTTTTCATATGTTATCCGTATATATAATTTATTTTAATTCTGTATGTGTTAAGGGCCGCGAGATTCATCTTAGTAGGAGGTGCAACCCGCGGATAAAAAAAGTTGACCGCCACTGGTTTGAATTATCAGGAAAGCTGGCATAATCACACTATCCTTTACATATTCCCGCCGGTGAAAATCATATGTTGTCGAGTTCCGTGACCTGGGAGAGGGGGCTGTATAAGACAAAATCATCTCTCCTTTTATCGCTTTTTTGAGTAACTGAATGATATGTAAAAAGTAGGACAAATGCGATAACACGCAGATATATTTAGCTTCAGTAAACTGAAACATAACAGCACTCTATTTCATTCAAGCTCCTCCAGATAGCTGTAGGTATAATATTTTCAAATAGTTAGCCATGTGAACGCATACCATTCTTTGTAAATCATCCTGTAAATAATTTTTAAACTTGGCATACTCCTAAAATTTAATTAGTTTCTTAGAAAGGGACCTAATGTTTTCCCAGTTAGATGAAAGAGAGGAGTGACTATCTGTTAAATTTATTTTCTATTCAAAAAATACATTGCGGAAATTTAAATGAAGTAAAATAACCTGCCTACATCTAGGGGAAGGTTGCCGTCAATGAACCAGTTTCATAACTAGCCCGCGAATATATTTTCCGTACCAGAGTTTTTGCAGACGCGTAATCAGTTTTAGTACCTTCCTCTGTCTAAAAACAGTCTACTGCAGAGTCGTCAAGTAGCTAAAATTATTTAATTATACTGTTAATCTGACAGAAAAGATTTCTACCATTGTCTTACTAATTACTGAAAATTTCATTTAACTATAACATGCTTTGAATATCACTGATCTATAGCAACCGGTAGCCATGAATGGACCACATGCTAAAATATTAATTTTTAATTTTCATTCTTTATTGTGTATATTCATCATGAAAGTGAACCCTATTATTAAAATAAAATATACTGAGAAATTGTTCCTAAAATATTAACGTGAAATTTGAGTTCGATTTCCTTTTTAAAAAATCGAAAACTGTTATGTGGTTTGTTGACGGCAACCTTCATCTATCTCATAATCAAGTTTGCTGTCGTAACTTTGTAGTAATAAATTGCGCTTTAAACCAGTTACTGTCGAACCTCATTTTCACGTCACCTATGGGGCTGTCTGCAAAGTGTCGTCATAGCCGGAGCGACGTAGTAGCCAGAAAAGTTGAAAATGCCATAATTAAGAAATTTTTTTAATAAAAGTACATATTTAGTACATTAATTGACTGAGCATCTCAAAATGTCGTGGTAACCAGAGCATCACCATAAAAAGCTGTCTTAAAAACCGGAAATAGATAGCATTTAGATTACATGCCTTAAGTTCGAGACTTAGAAAGTGACGTGACATGCGTAATGTTGTGAAGGCGGGTGTCGTGATAACGAGCTTAAACTGCATTTTGGAGCATATTTTTGAGCCGATTTTCTGTGGAAAATCAGCACAATCGGTGAATGTTTTTTGTCTCTCGACTGAAATTTCAAAAGCGGATAATGCAGGTATTGTTTTTGAAAACATCATAGAGGTTTCGGGGACGAATGCCATAACTGCATTACAACTCCCTATTTGAGAAAAGAAAAAGCAATTTTTTGTAGGAAACAGTATATCGGTAAATATAAAACAAATTTTATTAAATCAAAGAAAAAAAAAGTTCTCAAAATTCAAAAAGAGTGGTTACCTTCAAGTAATTGATAAGCTTTTATCATTTTTTGTGCATACATTACTTTTTCAGGTTTTATGTATTTAACTTGAAAGAAAGTTTCCGTAAAGGGATTTCACAAGAGCAAGAAGGCATTAAAGTAGAAAGCAAATCAAAGATTATATTCCAAAAAAGCGATTAAACTCAAATACAGAACTTAGTAACATAAAAAAACGAAGAAGAAATAAACTGCAGAAAGGAAACAGCAAAAGAAAATTCCGTACGCTAAGGGGGGAAGTGTAATCCGACGAAAACCAAGACTTGACGTCAGACTGTGTAAGTTGAGGAAAAGCTTAATTGAAACGGATTTTCTCTCACAGAGAATGGCAGAAAAAGAGAGCGAAAATTGTAAGTTGGAGGAAAAATACTTTGGTAAAAAATAAAGCTTTTACTCGCCGTGTTTGAAGTTAGATGAAAAAGAAGAGAATATTTGAAATGTGAAAAAGGATTTTCCTTTATAATAAAAACGATTAATAATTTAATTAATTTTACAGTCCTTTCGTTATTATTATTTTATTTATTTATTTTTTCTGGAAATTTTCGATATTACAGAATTTTTTGCTTGATTAAATAGTGGACAATATTATAAGGTAAGAAATAGATTTAAATTTAAAGACTTTTCTTTATTAATAATACAGCAAAAATTCTGGATCTCTGTGCACCTTCTTTGATTTAAAATTAGTCGGCAGCATGGGGGTGTGCATTAGGGTGGGTCAAATTTTTTTTCCAAAATTTGAATGGGCAGGGGATTAAAAAGGTACTAAATGGTCTCAGACTAACATTTGTGACATTTTATTCCATTGCCTTCGGATTGAGTTTGAGGTTAGGATTTCCTTACCCAAATAGGATACGTAAAATGTAAGATTGCAATAATAATAAATGTTACTTCGTTTACAAAAACAAGTGATAAAACTTTCAATTTGCTCCTGGTTTAAATTCACACTTGCTGTTTTAGGTGATAGAATTGGCTGAAATGTGTGAATTAGGTCAAACGCTCCCTGCCTACTATGCGACGTAAATGAGTAAGAGATGCTAAAAATCTACGTCTTGAAATGCAGCAGCAATCTTTTGAAATTCTATCCGAAAATAACTAAAAAAATAATCAGTCATTTTACCAAGCAGGTAAACTGCTCTTTGACACTTCATCTTGCAAATGCAAAGATACTAACCACTACATTTATCCGAAAAAAAAAAAAAAAACATGAGAGAGGGAAAGTAATTGCAGCGTCAGCCTCAGGAAGAAAGTGAAGACAGTTTTAGTATCATTACTTCATCGCATCTCTTCTATCGGATACGGACAGTGAGGATGAATTCAAGGGACCTTTACAAGCTTCAAACTACAAACGCTTATATCGATAAATTTACTACTACAAGCAAAACAGTGGACTTAAATTTGCTTTCACATGTGATAGATACGAAGTATACGACAGGGTTGGAGTAGCTATTGCTTCAGCAGTACTTTACCCCACCTCTTCAGAAATTACTGAGAAAAACATGCTTCGTCGGAAGCGCAAAATAGCACAAAAATCTGCCCTGGCAAGAGCTAAAGCCTAGCAAAATATCTCACGTTCTGTGGCTAATCGAATTCTACGTTTGTGTGTTTCAATGGAATCTCCTTCTGAAAATATTCTTGCTACATAAGTCGTCAACGTTTATGCTCAAATCTGGTTTAATATCAAAAGTTACCCTTTTGTGCAGATTGGCTTGGCAGTTGTTCAAAACCACTGAGTTGAAGTGCGAAATAGATCCCGCAATCCAAAGAAACAGTGTTTTCGTATGTCCTAAAACGTAATTCATTACAATGCTGACAGACTTGGAACAGCACGTCCGTGAATTGGCAGCCTGTTGGATTTTAAAAGTTCGAAGTGTTCAACAAAATTTACTCCCAAAAGACAAATTTTTCGCAATCTAATTGTTAAGTTTGATGTAGAATCTTACATTGATCTCAATGACTGGAAAAATGTGTGTGATGCATCAATAATGAAATCAATCTCTAAAGAAGATATTCAACTGTTTAAGAACTATTTACTATGCCTGCCATGCCATACACACAGGCTATTGAAAGGTAGGGGTGCCCACCATGGGGGTTCATGGCGCAGACTGCGGCATTAATTTTTTTTAAACGGGTTGATTTTACAGATTTTTGACTTTTTTGGGGGGTGGAGGGGGGCTCTTGCTCTGGGGGGTACTTCCCACATATGGGGGGGGGGTACCATCATCCTATGGGGATGGGCAACATTGTGGAAGAGCAGTTACAATTGACGTAAGTTTCAACTACATAGTGCAAAAAAAAAAAGCTTTATCAAAGAACCAACTGGAGTCCCGGAAACTAGAAAGTACGGACTTTCGAGCTATTTTTAAATGCATATTTTTAATTTTGAATGTTAATGATTATCATTAACATTTTTGTAAATAAATGATTAATACTTGGACAACCTTAAGTTGTTATACAAATTTGTAATTTTCTTTTTCAGTTTTTTTTATGAAAATATACTTTTTTCTTTAAATACGGATTTTTCAAATTCGATTCAGAGGCAAAAAATGAACTCCTAATCGAATGAAATTTTATATATAACCTTAAAACGTCACTTGGCACCTTTTTCTTGCCCTGTCCGATGGAAATCGGAAACTTTTTTTTTTAACCATAGGACGATGACCCACCCTAGTGTGCACATAGAATAGATTTTTCGAAAATTCGATTTTATTCTATTTTCATTCCAATTTTAAGTCTATTTTTCACATCAATTGCAATGAGAAAGAAATATTTCATTCACATTTTTAAACTTTAAGTCACTTGAAAGCTTGAAATTTTCTGCATCAGATGCAGTTAGTTCGAAGTTTCTACGAGCATTCGGAGAGCTACAGGAATCCTTTAAGAAAACCAAACTTCGAGACTCACCTTAAGCAAGCCAAACGATTCTAAATGATTAAGCTTCTTGAATAAAATCAAAAATTAAAGATAGTTTCTAATTTAAAGTAAAATCCATTTAACTTTTCTTTGTTACCATGGTTACGTATTTTATTCACTTTATTCATTTTTCATTTATTTATTTATTTTTTGTTTTTGTTTTAAAAATTTTAAAAAACGTACTTGTTTTTGCAATCCAAAACTTTTTCTTTTATTGAAAAAAAAAAAAATCTTAAATATTTCAACCGTTAAGAAAAAAATCGTCTGCTTTTATTTTCTTAGTTTCTATGGAATTATGTTAAGGAAAAATACCTTTGAGCAGGAATTAGTAAATAGAGGGAGCATGTCCAATCATGGGCTTAACAAAGTCTCAGGCAAAGACGCCAAGTCATGTGACTCAACAACGATGAATGGTTGATATGTTTTGCATGAAACTAGTGAAAGAAACCTGATTTATTCCAATGTTTTGCTTTACAATCCATCATGTGACTAGGGATCTTTGGTTCACGAATGAAAGGCTTCACTCCCTCCATTTTATCTCTTCTCAATGGAAAATACACTACATCACAAAATTACTTTTATTATTTCTTATCAAGAAAGGTTTGGGAAAATGGACACACACTAAAATATCAATGATTTAAAGTATATTTATCCATTTTTTAAAAAATCATTTAGAAGTGGGATACATTTATGGGATACGTTTTATAAACATAACCTTATTTTTGATTAGAGTAATTTTGTACACATTTCAGCCAAAGTTTCTGTAAGAATCTTTGAGGATGTCTCTAAAACTGATATTTCATTTACTTTTGCTGAAAAAAAGTATGGCATTCGGTATTCAATTATTTTATATATTTTGCTAAAATATAATCTAGAAACCAATTAAAGATTTTTTTTTAAAATTATTACTACTAAGACCATACGTAGCTAAAAAAAATAAATGGAAAATCTTTTTCTCTATTGTTTCTGAGTAGAAAAATATTTAGACGTAGCTCAAAAGTGATCGTTGCTTGACCAACGTTAATAAACAAAAGAATATATAAATGAAGATGAAAACATCCAGTTAAATTAATTAACATTAAATTTGCATTCAGTAAGAAAAATATTTGTAAACAAATATTTGTACAGATGCAAACAGAAAATCTATAAACAAAAATATCTTTAAAAATTAAATATTACTTTGATTAGTGCGAGAGTTATATATGCCTAATTTATTTTCATCTATGTTTAAGGTTAAACTTGTCTAAGTATTATTTTTTTCAATTGAAAAACCAATGACGAAATCAAGGGAAAGAAAATCCGATGAATGACGAATTCAAGGGAAACGATTGTTCGAAAATTTCAGAAATTTCAGTTTATCAGTCAAATAATTGCATTATCATCCAGTTAAATTAAATAACATTAAATTAAAATTTAATGAGGAAAACATTTGTAAACAAATACTTCTACAAATGTAAACAGGGAATACATTAATAAATTATCTTTAAAAACCAAATATTTACTTAATTAACGAGAGTGTAATATATATAATCTATTTAATCTTCTTTTAGTTTCAAACTTGCTTAAATATTATTTTTAAATTGAGACATTAAAGATAAATTCAAATGTATCTTATTAATAAACTTCATAAATATCAGTTTAGCAGTCAGATAATTATATTATCATCCAGTTAAACTGAATGATATTTAATTAACATTTAATGAAGAAAACATTTGTAAACAAATATTTCTACACTTGTAAACAGGAAATCCACTAATAAAAATATCTTCAAAAACTAAATATTCACTTGATGAGAGAGAGAGAGAGAGTAATATATATCGAATTTATTTTCATCTTCGTTTAAGTTCAAACTTGCTTCAGTAACATTTTTTCAATTGAGACATCAATGACGAATTCAAGTGTATCTCGTTAATAAATTTCAGAAATCTCAGTTTAGCAGTCAAATGATTTTATTAAGATATCGAGTTGAGCTTTAAATCTAATGGGCAAAAAATTTTTCATGCTTCTTCTGTTAAACTACTCGAGTAATTACCCAAGCACAAATCTCGAGTTCCTCTTTCGTGTACAAATGTTTGTTCTTATTCTTTGCTCCATTAAATTTGATGCTACGAGCATCAAATTGTTCTTTGTTTCTTAAATATATTTCTTTCGCTTTGCTTAATGAACTGCTTAGAATAAATAGAGGAATAAAACTGAATTCTGTCATCGTGGAATCAAAGCCTTTAGAATTGCTTTTTTTTTCACTTTGTAATTGCTTTTGTTCATAAACATTAAGATTAATTTGAAGATTCATTCTTTACAGAACTATGAGATAGTTTTGCACAAGTCATAATTTACCTAAATATTATTCTAGGTCACCAGTTATATTCAGCCGGAAATAACTCAGAATCAAGATTCTCGTTCCAAATCAAAAACTTGAGTTTCGTAGTTTGATTTTTTTTTAAAAATTTTTAATAGCGCATAAGTTTTATCTTTCTCACTCAATTTTATATATATTTACAGAAAATCTGTTAATTTTGTTTAGTAAAAATTATTTCAGTGAATGCAATGATGTTCTTTTCTCGCATTCCTCATTTCTTTTCAAATGTTTATAAATTCTGTAGAAGTTAATACATCTTTACTTTAGTGATCACATTTTTGTATCATCAAATTTCACTGCGTAGCAAAAAAAATTCCTTCAAACTGCTTCTAACTCCACTTCTACTTAATCTCATAAAACATGACCCACTTAATCAAAATTTGACCACGACTGTACCCCATCACATCCCACTCTTTGAAAGTAACACATTTCTTTTTTTTTTCTTTTTTCAGTTTTCGACAGTTTTACAGCCTTTATTTTTATTTGGAGGGAAGTGCAACATTATTTTAGCCATTGATACTCTTCTGAGGGGCTAGAGAGGTTCAAAAACTAAAAGCTAGTTCAAAAGCATGAACATTTAGATCAAGTCGGGAGACTCAGGGAGTATTCCACTCTAAAATATTTTTTAAATCATCAACACCAAAACCATTCTTTTTTTTTCTGGCTATTTGCTTTACATTTTTTTCAATAGTTTTTTGCATTTAAACATAGTATATGACTCACTAATATGAGCCCCATGTCCGAAATAAGTTTAACGTTGTTGACAAAAAAAAGTTCTTTCTTTTTTTTTTGCTTAAAAAAAAAAAAAAAGACAATTGGGAACATCACGTTTTGCACACTCAGAGTCGCATTGCTACATTCGCAGAACTTGAAAATGTTTTTCGGACATGATGCTCATAGAAGTTTGTGTATACTTTGGTTTCATGCTGATAAATAAGTAAAAAATTGTAAAACAAACCATAGAAAAATAAAAATCGTGTTTGACGATTTTTGTAATATTTTTGGGGGATGTCTCCAGGAGTTCCCCAACGTGCTCCAAATGTTCTTACTTTTAAACTTTGCACGTCTCTACCCACCTAGAAGAGTGTTGATGGCTAACGCAATGACCCCTCCAGTTTAGCTTAGATTGTCAAAAAAAAAGAAAAAAAAAACTTAAAGCAAAGGGGCTGAGAGACGTTGAGATCTTTCACCTTGGTTTCAAACCGCATTGTAAATTTTAGTAGGGGAATATATGTTTGTTTGTTTTTTCAATTTGGTATTTTTATTCACTTATTTGGCATTTCAAACCAATTTTAAGAATGCTCGTTACTGTATTTTAGCACAGAAAAGGAAGATATTTATAACTACAGTCTGCCCACGAATGATAAGCAATTCTCAAACGTCCAACTAAAACGGATCCATCTGAAAGAAAAGGAAAAGTAAGCATTTGAGGAACGCGCTCTGTTAATTTCAATGTGACTCTGCTTAATTTAGAGTCTAACATACATTCAAAAAGCTGGCATCCCTGAAAATTAATAGCTGCGTAGTGAACCGGATGTTTGCCATCCCCTCTCAATTGTCAGACTGTAACTGTTCGATTTGTTTCTCACATTCATAACCGGGGGGGGGGGGCGTTATTAATACAGATATAAAGTGCACCTTAATGGAAGGGTAAAGGCTTGCACTGCCAGTGTCAATAATATTAAAAGATTCCGGACTATTCTGCCGTGGTTTGAAGATAATCGCCGCAGATGCGGTCGAAACGTTTGGAGTTACTACACTCAGACCACGACACATCAGTCCGGAATCTTTTAATAATTTTGCAAACTTAATGTTTGAACTGCGCATTTATGTATGAAAAATTTATAATTTAATTTTACGTATCGTCTACGAATACGGTGTGCTTCAAATCTCCTATATTTTTACAAATTTATTCTATAAAGTTATACTCTGTTTGATCCGACGGATAAAGTCTTCTTTTCAAAATCAGACTTTTATTCATTCTAGTATGCGACAACTCTTTAAAAGTAATTATTCTCACACGCGAGTTGTTTTCTCTCGGGCGTGAGAAGTAATCTTTTCGGTTTAATGGGATTTTTACGACTGTCATTTAACTTACGCGTACATTGTCTTTAATCTTTAATAATTTCCAATAAAGCGTTTATAATTTTCTTCATTTCAATATTATCTTTTTTTATTTCACTTTGAATTAATTTCGTAAGCTTTTGTTTTTAATTTCTGATAATTTGTATTCCGAGCTTGGATTAAATAAATAATAATTATGTTTTAATTAATATGTCTTCTCGATCTTTAGAGAAAATTCTGTTTAACATTTTTTATGCAAGAGTTTCGAAATTACTCACAAAAAGAACACTTTTTATACACTCCTAAAATGCTCATATTTTAAATATCATGAGATTGCTCCTTTTTTTTGCGAAAACGTGAAACGTTTTTTCAATAACTCGTCAAATTGTTTACATTTAACTTAAGATATTTGGATTCTTTGAATTTGGTCCCCAGTTGGATTCGAATTCCAGTTGCAGATTTCCTTCCAAAAAATTAATTCCGGTTTTCAACAAATGAAAAACACCAACTACCGGTAGATGCTCTTGAAAGAAAACATTTAGAAATTCAGCTACTGAAGCTCTGGTTCAAATTTGTTAAATTACACACGAAAAAAATTTGAGGTTTTGAGTGACTGAGGTGCTCAGGACCCCGCGCAAGTCTTCCGGTAGAACAAACAAATAGAAAATTTAGGATACATTTTTGTTATTTTTTGAAACATTTCAAATTATAAAAATTAAAATAAAACTTATTTCTCTTTTCGTATTTTTACTAAATACTCATTTAATGTATTATTTGATAACCGAAATGTTTTTAAAAGCGACGACTTCGATGAACCAAACTCATTCGTGTTTTTGTCGTAACTGTTGAGAGATTCAACTGCTGTCATTGCTTGTAACAACTAATTTTGGCAAAAAAAAAAAGAAAATCTTTTCTAATAACACTTCTTATGATCTTTTAACAAAAATGTTCAAAATACTCTTAGAAACACTTAAAGTTGCAGATACAATTATTTGAGAACGATAAACATTGTTGTATACGATTTAGAAAAGTTGAGGAACTAATCTTCAGCATTTAACTTGTTTTCATAATTAATTGCATAGAAATGTAGCCAATCATTGGTGCATAGTTTATTTACAAAACAAAATTAAAATTACCATTTAAAGTCAAAGAAATATTGTATAAAAATAAATAGATGTTTAGTCATAGTCTGTAATATTTAGGATGAATTTTAAATGAAGATAAATTTTCCTATTTGTATCTTTAGTGATTTATAACATTAGAGACATGATGTATATCAAACGCATAATAATTTTTGATTTACACAATTAGCATGTGTTACAATTGATCTTTTCTGTCATTTTTTATGAATGAAGTGGCAAAGAGAAAGATTGAAAAATTATTAAACCTTATGTCTGACATTCTGTGCAATTCAGGTAAACAAATGGAAGAAATGAATTCATATTGTATCATCTCAAGACCGGTAAAAAATCAGGAAAATTGATTGAAACATTGATGCTTTGAATAAATCTTAAGTAAAATGTTATGCAAATTGAAAGTTTAGTACTTTCTTTCACAAATAAATGTCACTTTAAATCTCCAGAATATTAGTCTCATTAAATAACAGATAAATACCAACACCTTCGCTCTTACAACAAAAGCGGTGTCTTTTCTGCTACATTAAACACTTAAGCATTTGCTGTCAACGTAATAAGTATTGATGAGAAACGTTTCCGACGCAAATTGTCTTTGGTTTCACGTCAATGAGTTTAATGTTGGTGGGGGATTGAATGATTCTGAAGTTCGTGTTAATTTCGTGTATAGTGTTCGTTATTGTTTAGTAGCATTGAGTTGGGTTTCTGAAGATGTACAAATTCTATCAGTATAATGAAACATTACCGAAGCACAACAACTGGAGTTTGAAAGGACATTATTTAAATTTTACCCTATGTGATTTGCATTCGCCTTATTTTCATGTTTTGCTTGATGGTTGATGCTTAAACAGTTACTATTCAGAGCTTTTGTATTTAATCTGGGTGTAGTCGTCTTTCTTTATTTTACGTTAGTGTTCGTGTTTCGGTCTTTTTCATGGACTAGTAATCCGTGAGACAAAAAAATATTTTGAATGATTTCTTTTAGTTTTTGCATCAGGAATAGAATATATATCATTTACTTTACAAAAGTGTATAATGAAGAACAATAATTACGGCGTACGCTGAAAGATAGTAACTGTCGAGGAGGTTCACTAGATTGTCGTGCTACTGGTTTAAAAAGGCCTACATACATTTCCAAAAAATATGCATCCTTGAAACACCGTAAGAAGAAACAACCTGTGTGAGGGTTGGAGAGTTACTAAAGTTCAGCTCAGAGATGGACCCCCAATATTAGTATAAGGGGTGGGATAGAGCGTAATATACGAACACGGGCGGGGAATAGATCACTAAGTGACTACTTAAGAGATGGCTTATCCCCGGAGAGAATATAAATATAATCATTATTTTCGCGGCTTGAATGTTTATAAATCAGTTTCTACCTTTTATGATGTCTAATTTATGGTGGGCTTTCATAAGATCATATGTGTATTAGTAAATTAACTTTCTAAATAATGAACTAGTTATGAGTCAATGCTTTTCAGTTACGTTTCAACATCCTAATTAAAATAATCATCCCTTAACCGAATTGTTTCACCTGCAGTCTTGATCACGCAAAGAATTTCTGTGATCTGAAAGTAGTTTTCACTAAACCATGTTCGTAACAGTTTTTCAAAGTGATTTGTTGAATTGAAAAATTATTCACACCTACATTCTACTGCAAATAACTTTCTCCTGTTTCAGTATCTCTCTCGCCGCTCTTCATTTTTAAAAATTTTATTTTTAATATTATTCGTTCATTATTCCTCTAATTTAACGTTGCATTAGCTGCGTAAAAAAGTAATTAATAATAAAATCAAGTTAAATATGATAGGCCATTTAAGAACATTAAATAAGTTTTGGTACACATTTTTAAGAAATCTGTCAATACATTATTTTTTATCATATTACGAACGTTCATACTCCAATTTTATTAAGGAAAATCATCATTTGTAAGCTAATTAAATAATTACTTGTAATTTTATATATGTCTCACTAGTGTTCATATAAGTACTGGTAATAGGTACCCTATATTGGACCAAATATATTAACCCTTTCTTGACTTTTCCTATATCATTCTGCTGTATGACTACACATAGTTTTCAAGAAAAGTTTTTTTTTTTTTAAACCCAAACTGAAAGTTTATTCCTAGAATTACGGGCAGGTGTCATTTTGACCCCTTTCAAAAAAAAGTTAATACGTTTTATCTCATTATGTGTTTGTTCTCTATACTACAAGTGTTTTCACCCTTGGTAAATAAAAGTCGTCATTAATATATTTAAATATTTGGGCTCAAACTGTTTTCTCCGAAACTTTGGGAAAATATTCATTGAATTTTACTGTAGGTTCTTGAAACGTAACTTACTGAATCCGAAACTGCTCTAGATATTTCGATCACATTGATAAAAATATTTTTTTAATATTTCACTGTATAGTTTTGAAAACTCTCTATCCTCTAAAATAAGGCATGATTATAATAATTTAGTTCACTTTGACTTCATAAAAAATATATATACGACATTATATGTGGGAAATTATTCCAGTTTCTGTACCGAAGGTCAAAATGGCCCCCGTCGTTTTTCTAAGTATAAAAAGGACGCCGTAATTTCAGTGATAAATAATCAAGAAGTACAAAAAACAAAAATGAAATGTTCTCTTTTAAAGTGAAGCACTTGGCTTTATCAGTAATAATCCATATGTACACCCATCAGATTAAGTTCTAGTAAATATGCCACTTGCTCATAAGGAATTGCACATTATACGACCCTAAAACATGCCACCATGTATGTACTATTATAAGTTTATTTTTTGTTTCATCAACATCACTCACATTCTACCAAATGTTAAATGAAATGTAAAAGGTACACATCCCATTTTAAGTACATTTACCTCATAATTTAAAAGCTTGTGCCGTTGTGTTGAGGTCTAGATTATGAAAATTATAAATTAGCTTAATTACGTGCGTTTAAATTAAAGTACTGATTTGTTTGACGTCATCAGTTATGGCACGGCATCGTCTTGTGGGTCCTGGCATTTTCCAGAAATCTTGATCATCCCCTCCTCCTGCCAGAAATTGATCTTCTGAACTTTTTTTTTTTTTTTGAAACACCAGATTTGTTTAGATAGATAAAAATATGGAAGGATTGCATTTAGGGGAGCATGCACTTAATGCATCTTAATGGCTTTTCAATTAAATAAAGATTAAATTAATTCTCTGAAGATTAAAAAGGTGATAGGCAAATATCCTTCAAATATTTAGTCTAAGCTATGTTTTAAAAAATAGACATTCAAAGAATGTTATTGATTCATTCATTTAATATTTTTTGTTCAATGATTAAAGAACTAATGTAAATAAGTCTATCGCCTTCTTATTTGAACTGAGTACTTCAAACTGTGATTCTAAATTTTCAATATTAAATGCTTTACTAAATTATCTGGTATTCATAGCCAAAGCTACTGAACTGGATCGTTATTCATTTAAAAATAGAAAAGTCAATATGCTTAGTATTCAATATCTTTTAACCGGAAATAATTCTAAGGTACTTCCAATTCAATCCAATTGATGTGTTAAATCGCAAACGTAAATAACTGCACAGAGTAAATATTTAATGTCTGAAGAGCTCTTCTTTATTTATACTTAACTCATCTTTGCTTTGTTTATTTGATTTATAGATGAAATATTCAAATCTTATGAGTAAAAAAAAAGAATATCAATAGACGAAGACCCTTCTTGTGAATTAAAGAATTTTAATTATTAAACAAAATCGCTAACTGTGTCACATTTATCTGAAACAGCTTGTGTTTTATTGAATGAAAGTGAAAATAAATTATCTTCAAATTATTTAAAATATATCCCCTCAACAAAATATATAACTGACTTACGATGGTCTTAAAATAACACAAAATTAAAAAGGCTGATATATATTTACGTTTTATTTTCTTAATATACATTTTTAACTGCTGCATTGATAACACAACAGTTGACAGCATGACATTTTAAGCACCGAAAATACTCATTTGCATAAAAACATACGCATTTTACTTCCCTTTACAAAGTAAAGGAAATTATTGTATTCTCAAAAAACATATCACTGAAATATCGACCTAAATTTTCATTTTGATCACCTTCGAAGAAATGTTGAGTTGTTTTTTCGACCCGACCGCACGTGCATGTGGACCTAAAATCATATGGACGCCTAAAATATCCATTTCGATGATTCCCGAGTTACTTACCACGAGTTTTCTTGTGACGTCTGTCTGTATATACGTATGTGCGTATGTAAGTATCTTGCATAACGCAAAAACAGTATGCCCAAGAAAGTTGAAATTTCGTATGTAGACATCTGGTGAGGACTTGCTGTGCACCTTCTATTTTGGTTGCATTCGGATGCTCTAAAAGGGGTCTTCTTTGACTTTTTGGGGAAAATCAGTGTTGATTTCAATGCAAACTCAAGAGATGTTATAATTTGGCGAACATTTGGCGATACATTGCCAAGTTGGCCACAAATCTGGCAAAAAAAAAATCCAAATGGTTTCGATTTCGCGTCATTGGCGATATTTAGAGAGTTTTCCGTTGAATCACCTTAAAACTGTCAATATTGGGAAAAATTAATATCCGTAAAACGATTTTTTGCATCGGTTCGTGACAAACTAATTGATATTTGAAAAGTTTTTAGAATCCTTAATGTTAACGAAGTGCCCAAATCAAGTAAGGTTAAGGTGGTGTTTTTCTGAATGTGTTGATTAAAAATCATTAAATTTGCGTAAAAAGAAGTCATGTGCTCTACACATCACAATTCGTTTACTGACATATTTTACATCTTCTCAAGGTTTTTTTATTTTATTTCCATACCACGCAAGTGTTTCGATTGATTCTTTTCGTTAATCACGTGTTAGGTTTTTCAAACAACTCATTATGAATGTATATATATATATATATATATAATATGTTGATACTGGAACGCACCGTAACCCTGTTCCGGTACTGCTATTCTGAAAAAATAAGTTACCCTTTTGATTTAAAGCGGTCATGGTGATGGGTTCATTTATATTTCATTCCCGTTTCCATTACAAGAAAAAATTGCGAATTCAACCCTATATACAGTAGCTCTCGAAAGTGTTCGTACAGTTTGGAATTTTTTAGTAAATCATAATAACGCGAAACAGAATTCGAATATGAAGTCTAATATTTTTCACATCATTCGTATGTCATTCTAAATAAAACTCAGTAGTTTTTTTCAAAGTATCGATGGATCTTCTTTTTTGAATGGGTCAAAAAACGAAAGAACAGAGAAATAACACGCCACAAATGTCATCGTACACTTAAATATTTTCGAATGAACTCACGATTAAAATTCTCATTTGTCGTTTTTTACTATTTTTGTATTGTATTGATCCTTAAAACACATTTGGCTTTAATTTTTTGTTTATTTATTCATTAATACTTTGCTTTTTGCTTTAAAGAGTGGTATTCGTAAAAAACAACATCGCCATTCGAAGTTTGAATTTTTTCCTCACAGTAGCGGTAAATTGGTTTGAAATGTCTCTAAATCAGTTAATTTATCCCATTCTATAATAAAGTGATTGATTAGATGCTTTAAAGAAAAGAATCGGACCGAAAACGAGGTAAAAAGAGGTCAACTGGCAAAGCTAACAAAAGCGTGATCGGAGGTTTACAGTTAAAAAAATTATGAAAAATACACATTTGAGTGCTGTAAAACTTTCTGCAGAATTTAATAAAAAATTCTATATTTAGTTTTCACCTAAAATTGTTCGCCAAGTTCTCTGATTAGCTGGATTAAATGAAACCTCTTCCCGCAGAATTTTTTTTGCTCATGCGAAAAACAAAAATTTCGTGTTTCGTCGCAAAATTATTGATAAATAAGCTCAAAAAGTTTTGGAATAACGTCATACTTACAGATGAGAATAAATTCAAAATTTTTGGTGACATTGGTTTATAATTGTAAATAGAAGAAAAAATGAGGGACTTAATCCTAAGAACTTAGTTGGATCAGTTAATTAGGAAGGTGAAAGTGTTTTTGTGTGAAGGGTGCATATCAGCATCAAGACTTGGTAGTTTGAAATTTTTTGATGAAATATTGAATCATGCTGTTCATTTAAATATTTTAAAAACCAATTTTAAACTCTTCGCCAAAAATTTGGATATCGGAAACAACTTTATTTTTTTTTTATCAAGATAACGATTAGAAGAACACGGTTTTCAACGTTTGCGTCTAGTGTCTCGAAAATTGTCCTGAAATTTGGAAAATATCCCCTCAATCTCCAGATTTGATGTAACTTATTTAGAGAAATCCGGAGGCTAGATTAAGAAAATACACCTTTGAAACGAAAATAGAAATAGGAACAATAAGACTCAAAGGGTGGTTGAACACTTACTAAGAAATTATGGAAAAAAAAAAAGAAAAACAATGAAATATATTCCCAGATGTTTAAAAGATGTTGTTGATACTGCGTGATATTCTATTAAACATAACTTTATAAAAAATTAGATTATTCAATAATAATAGACATGTTGTTAAGTGTACGATACCTTTTGTGAGATAAAATTTCCGGCACCTTTTGGTTTTTGATTTGTAAAAAATTAAGTTTTAATATTTTTCAAAAACTTTTCATGTAGTTTTGTTAAAACTTGATCATACATCTTATAATTAAGTACCTATTCAAAAATATTAATTCTAACCAATGGATAGGGGCTTATTTCATTGAAAGTCGTACGTGTACGAAAATTTTTGAGAGCCACTGTATAATATAAACATTACATACAGGTATAGGAAATGAGCTGATGTGTGAATCACATGACTTCCTTTTACGCTAATTTAATGATAATAGTGCCTTGAACTTGGAGTAAGCAAAGAAACACTTTACATATTTTTACCCCAAGTTTGTTGCGAAACGAAGCAAGAAAAAATGTTTCATTCAGATTAATTTTCACAAAACAGGCAATTTTAATGTGATTTAATGGTTAACTCTTTAAATATCGCCAATAGTGGAAAAATTGAAACCAGATTAAAAGAAAAAATAAAAATAAAAAACCGACAAATTTGTCGCCAAGTTGGCAAGTGTTTGCCAAATTATAGCACTGCTTGAGTTTGCATTGAAATTAACAATGATTTCCCCTCAAAAAAGGTGCAAAAGACTCCCTTTGGAACATCCGAATGCAATCAAAAAGGGAGGTGCACAACTAGATCCCACAAGGAGTCTACGTACCAAATTTCAACTTTCTAGGACATACCGTTCTTGAGATATAGGACATGCATACGCACATCCTTACATACACACATACATACATAAAGACGTCAAGACAAAACTCGTTGTAATTAACTCGATAATCGTCAAAATTTATATTTCGCTTGTCTATACGTTGTTGGGCACTTATCCACGTGTGGTCGAGTCGGAAAAAAAAAACTCAACATTCATTTGGGGGTGAGCAAAATGGAAGTTAAGGTCGATTTTTGAGTGAAAATTTTTTCCTGAATACAATACTTAATTTGTTGTAAAATGAAGTATAAAGAAGAGGAAAATTTTGTTAAAATTGAGTCTTTCTTCGATCACCCAATAAACGACCGCCACGTGTTGCAACAGTTGTGGGTGGTTGCGACAGTGGCATGAAATGCATCAATCAAGCATTTGGCAGTGTGAGGGTTCAATGGCAAATTCTGTATTTATTGGCTATTGGGTGCAAACAACCAGTCTTGAGGATGTTTCAAGGACCACTGCACCAAGGGTTATGACAGCCTATACAAATCTGGGAAATCGTATTCTGCGAAACACCAGTGGGCCAAAGTCGAAGTTGAAAGATCGTGATAGACGAGTGTTGAAGAGGATTGTAACTCAAAACCAAAAACACAAGACTACACAGCCGCAGATAACGTCCAAAATGAACACAAACCTTCAAAGCCCGGTATGAATGAAAATTTTTCAACGGGAATTGTTTGTTGCCCACATTTATGGCAGAGTAACTATACCAAAAGTTACCGATACCGCCCCGATAGAGCAATCGGGGGTCGGGAATGCTTCCTGAAACGATATACAGAAGGCCCATAAAGAAAAGAGATCGAAAGTGAAAAATCGTGTTATTAATACATGAAAAAAAGCGAAAGGTATATTTTAAAAAAGTGATCGAAGTTTTGTTCAACCAGCTACAGTATGACAACCGATTAAATGGAATGCAAACATTCGGTTTACAAGTGGAAGTGGGCCTATTTATAAATTTTCAGGGATGTCCACTTTTTCAAATATATTTTAGCCTCAAAATTAAGCAGAGTCACATTCAAATTATCTGAACACGCGCATCATATTTTTAGTTTCCCCCCTCATTTAGTTCGGTAACGTTCAATTAGACTCGTCCTAACTGGAAGTTTGCCAATTCTATATAATACGTAGACAAACTGTACGTAAGCACACCTCACACCTTCGGCGCATGGTAATCCAAACTATCTGGAATGCTCTTGCTTTATCTTAAATTTCTCGTGTCGGAAAAGCATTTCCAACCCATCATTGCAAAATGATTTTGAGCCGTCAGGTTGCATCTTACCGCCCTTGGGAGTTTTGAAACTATATATATATATATATATATATATATATATATATATATATATATATATATATATATATATATATATATATATATATATATATATATATATATACGTTCTTATAGTCCATTACTATCCTTTAAAATTTTAACAAACGAGCTATTATTTCTGATAGAGTTTGAGCTTTGAAAATCTGAGTACTTAAAATAGCACACAGAGGAAACAAAATAATTCATTTCTTGACGAAGATTCATTACTTTGAAAGAAATATCATTGTTTCTAACCGAATCCATAATTAAGCTGTCCGTGACGTATTTGTTAGGATCTATGAATTTCTCACTAATGTTCTTCCCTCTGCTGGATGGAATATGATTCGGAAATTTAGTGTTGGTTGTCATGGTAACTCCTGAAACATCTATTAATCTTGAACACAAATATGAGCTCTGGGGAAGGAAGCTGATGGATTTTAGCTTAAGTTGTTTGTATACTTCTTTGCCATTAATTTTTAATATAGCTTCCTGAAACACGTCATTTGATGATGATTTCTTCCGCCGCATCTGTAAAACAAGTTGGTCTTCAGGGAATAAAACATGAAATAGAAAATTTCAAGCGATCAGAAGAAGAACCATGAGTTGCAAGAAAAATTAAAGATATGCTCTAGTGTATGTTGAGGATATGAAAGAGTTCAAAAACTTCAAAACACATTCTTTAAACAAAGAGAATAAAATATTTAAATTTTACTTTCGTTAAGAAATTCTTCATAGCTTTTTTTTTTTTTGTAACGCTAAAGGAATTTAATTTTAGTATGGAGAACCAACCTTGTGATAATCCATTAGTAAATATTTAGCAACATGCTTTTAAACATTACAGAACTACAAAAATCTGAAAATACTGAATGAATCAGAATCTGAAATGTATCAGAAGCATAACGATCTTACTGCAATTCCCTATTTTTCTTCTGTTTGGACTCCTTTGTTAAAATTGGTTTAGTTTTTCTATTATTTTTATGTAAACGTCGTACATTTCTTACTTTTATTGTTTTCATTTTTTGCTTTCTTATTTTGTTTTTGTGATTAACTAATTCCAATAAGCTTATCCCTCACTTTGTTTTTTCCTGCATTTCTCCATTTCATACATTGCTTCTATACATAGTTTTTCCCGCTGGTAAATTTATTGCTAATTTATTCAGAGTGGTTTCATTTTTGGAATTTTCGCATTGTTTATGGGTTTTCTTGGAAAATTTACTACTTAACGGTTTTTTCCTGATGGAATTATATAATAAATTTTGCCTCCAAGTGTCATTTTATCTTTTTTGTTTCATTTTTTTTCGATTTTTTGATATTTATACTATCTCCTGTTCCACCGTGTTGCTTTTCTCGGATGACTTTTCATCCAGAAGCTCACACCTCTTTGCATTGAAAAAGGTGTTCCTTGTAACACCAAAACACGTGTCTGCAATTTTTTTGCAATTTTTGTGCTTAATGACGTTGGATTACTGATTTTTTTAATCTTCAGCACAAAGGTATTTATTCGTTAATTGTTTCGTGGTTTAAAACGTAAGTAAAACCTTTAATTGGTGCTTTAATACTCAGCAAACTTGTATGTTTTCAATAAAATACTGCATTGAAGGGTAAACTACTCGTTATGGGCACCCAACCAGTAATGGGCAGGTTTGTCTTGTATTTTCAATGCCAAGTTTTATATATATTCCAGGATCATCATTGGTGGGTTTTCCAAATTAGCATTTTTCAAGAACCCTCCCCCCTCCATATTTTTTCCCCGAACATAAGTTTCATGAATGTTTAGAAAAATGCACAAAAGGGGAAAAATGCAATTTTCTTCGCATTTAAATTTTTGAAGAATTAATTCCTGGGCCTGACATCTGACATTGCTGTTTTGTATCAGATCGCAGTTTATCTAAATGTACATATTCCTTAGCTTTTAGTTCAAGTGAAATTAAATGTTTCAGTTGTGGGCACATATGATCACAATATGTTTTCGGGCTATTCTTACTGATAATTATTACTTAGAATTGATGACAGAACGTAAGCTGAATTTGTACAACAATAAATTTAAAAAAAAAAAAAAAATCAGCGGTAAAATAGTTCTATTTCTTTAATTAATTAATTTATTTTTGTGGCTTTGGTCAGACGAAGCTTTCAGTAATAGTAGGGGAGATAGCGACCGAAATTTTACGACAATACATATAAGGCCAGAATATTTTTAAATATTAGATTAGTTTACTTAAAAGAAGAAAACGCGAGTCTATCAAAAAGTTATCGTTGCAATAATTAATAAAAAATTTTGCAATGTGTTGCAAAAACTTGTGAAATTGTCTTATATATATAAGGCTGAAACTCAGTAATATTATTGATTACGTATAAACATAACGAAAAATATATGTCTACCGCGTCCGAAGCGTTGCCGTGCCGTGTCTACCAGCCACGCAAGGTGCGAAAAAATCAGTCAATTTTGACTTAAATATATAAGCCTAAAATTTTTCAAAATAATTGTTTATAATGTATAAAATATAAAAACAAAAGTCTACCAGTTGTATTATGTTGCAAAGGCATGATAGACGCCACGGAATGTCGACCTCGTACCTCTATGTACCGTTAATCGGGCTGCTAGCGCTCGCTCAAAAAAGTTTGCTTATCGTCCCGAAATTTCAATAAATAATGCTGATTTATTTTTTAATAAATAGTTTAAATCCTATTTTCACTAAAATTTTTAGTCTACCGTGACTAAGAGGTTGCTTAGTCTTTGGTAGACGTTGCTTAAATTATAAAGTAGTTGGAAAAGTATGAATGATTTAAGCATATTAAAAAAATAATTTTAACATTTAAACAAAATTAAAAAATATTTTATAAAAATTAAAATTATGTACAAAATTATAGTGAAATTTATTTTTCATTAATAATGTCTTGATCTTTTAAATTATGCCTCTTTTATTTATTTATTTTTTATTTTTTATGGTCAAGTACTTATGAAATAAAATTTTTTGCATCGATCTTACATAACAAATAATTAAAAATAATCAAATAAACAGTACTTTACATATCAATTAATCTTTACTAACAATAAAGCTGAAAGTCTCTCTGTCTGGATGTCCGGAGGATGTCTGTGGATGTCTGGATCTCTGTGGCGAGCATAGTGCCTAGACCGTTCGGCCGATTTTCATGAAATTTGGCACAAAGTTAGTTTGTAGCATGGGGGTGTGCAATTCGATGTCATTCTTTTTCTATTCCAATTTTAAGAACAAAATTATCATAAGATGGACGAGTAAATTACGAAATTATCATAACGTGGAACCGTAACATGAGCACAAGCCAATTGGCGAGATACGAAATTATCATAACGTGGAACTGTAACATGGGTATAAGCCAATTGGCGAGAATATTCACCATACATTCTTTGTAAATATACAGGCGAACCAAAAGACCTTTTAATTTTTCTATTATGAGCAAAACCGTGCGGTTACCACTTGTAACCTATAAAACTGTAGCAAGGAACATAATTTTATTTAAACTAACTATTCATCAGGTGCATCGCCGCTCACGTCTGACTCGCCCAAATAATTTTTGTTTTAGCTTTCGTTGCTGAATTTATATTCAAAATGTCTTACGCTCAACTTAGCATCATTTGTCAGTTCAATAATCATCATCACTGTGAATGTCCGTACTATTAATTAGCTGCCTCGGTAAAATCATCAATATCTGTAATAGAAAACAATTGATAAAAAAAAGAAAGAATTTTATTAAAAGCTAATTCTGGTTGAAAAAAAAAATGATTACCTGAGGCAGAAGGCTGTTCTTCGAATGTTACATCTTTTATTGCTTGCGGTAATTGTTTTCAGTAAACCGTTTAAAAACTTTTCAGTTGTCCTCAATTTTCCACCCACAATCAAGAGGTGATAAGCTTGTCAGACTTTTTAAATGAGAATTTGTCCAAATTTGCGAAATGCAAGCTGTTCTGAGGAAATGTTCACGAAGTTCAGACTAACATAGGGTTAAGGATGACAGGCCCCAGACTCAAGGTTATTATAAGGCGTGTCCTTCCCCTCTCCCCTCTTCTTTCTTCGCAGTAGATGAATAAACAGCTTTACTTCCCCATTTACGAAATGTATTTGAAAAGGTGGTGATTCAAAATATTTTTGAAGAAGTTAAATATATATATATATATATATATATATATATATATTTGAATATCTATTTAAATATGATAGAAAATTGTAATCATAAAAAATAATAATAATCGAAAAATTTTCATTTATAAGGAATGAAATGATAAAATAATCACACTTTTCCAACTACCTTATATTTTAAGCAACGTCTACCAAAGACTATGCAACCTCTTAGTCACGGTAGATTAAACATTTTAGTGTGAATAGTTAAACTATTTATTAAAAAATAAATCAGCATTATTTATTGAAATTTCGGGACGATAAGCAAACTTTTTTGAGCGAGCGCTAGCAGCCCGATTAACGGTACATAGAGGTACGAGGTCGACATTCCGTGGCGTCTATCATGCCTTTGAAACATACTACAACTGGTAGACTTCTGTTTTTGTATTTTATACATTATAAACAATTATTTTGAAAATTTTTAGGCTTATATATTTAAGTCAAAATTGACTGATTTTTTCGCACCTTGCGTGGCTGGTAGACACGGCACGGCAACGCTTCGGACGCGGTAGACATATATTTTTCGTTATGTTTATACGTAATCAATAATATTACTGAGTTTCAGCCTTATATATATAAGACAATTTCACAAGTTTTTGCAACATATTGCAAAATTTTTTATTAATTATTGCAACGATAACTTTTTGGTAGACTCGCGTTTTCTTCTTTTAAGTAAACTAATCTAAGATTTAAAAAAATTCTGGCTTTATATAAATAATGTATTAAAAACTGTCGCTATCTCCCCTACTATAACGATTTGTCAACTATCTTTTTTTTTTTAATTTTGATGCAACTGGAATTGGTAAGTTAAAATTTGATTGTGTTGTAAAAAAAATAATTGTTTAAGGCTACCGTGGACACAAAATGTTTTTTGTTACAATGATTGATCTAGATTCCTGAAACTTTGTGTGCTTTTATATTTATTACATCTTAAACAATAAAAAAATTATCCGAAAAAATAATACTTTTTCAAAAAAAAAAGAATTCAAAAGTTTCAAATTGCTCCATGCGCCCCAATTTTTTCTCAAACTTTGAATTTCCACTTTTTTTTAATCATTAGGCATAAAAACATTAATGTGTCTATTACACATAATGTTTTATGAGACAGTTTACAAAAAAAAGGCTGAAAAGGAGAATTCATGTGAAATTTTCAGCAAATACGGTGATTTTAACAACGAAAGAGTTGAATTTCTAATTTTACATAACCGTCATTACTGAAATTCATGCCTACAACAATCACTAGATAATATTCGAATGTGTATAATCCGATAAATATTGTGATAGATGGAACATTTTAAGTTTATGTTTTTATGTAAATAATGACAGCAGTGTATACGTGCTAAATGCAAGCTAAGGGCCGTGAACACGAATGCGCAAAACAAAACTAACCCATAATTCATTAAATGAGATAGTGAGAAGCAAAGGGATGCAAGTGGCAAAATTAAAAATTTGGAGATAGGCAGTACAAATGGTAGGTGTACCCTCCTCTGTCTTGTGGCAAGAGATAGTACTAGTAGCCCTGGTAGGTGCTGCTGTACGGCATGAATTAGAAAAAAAGAATGAATGAAAGCCTACCCTAGGACCTAATCTTCATACGCGTTTCACTCAAAACTTGAAAACGTCCACTTACATCCCTTTGTTTCTCACCGCCTCAAATAATGTATGGAATGAAAAAAATCTTGTTGCCCTGACAGTAGGTGATATCGTATTTAAAAAAAAGTTTAAAAACATTTTCGGTTTTTTGCTCATTTTTTAGTGTCTACTGTAGCCTTAATAGTACTGAATACTTTTTTTTGGTGTATTTACTGAAACTATATGAAAATCAGCTAGCATGACCGTTACTAGTTTTTAGTATTCCCGTAACTAATCCAGTGTGACTATAACTGGTTGAACAAGTGTATTCCAATTTGTGTCAAAAAATACATGGTAGACCTGGGCACGTTTATGCACTATCCTTTTTTTTAAAACGTGTCCTTTTTTTATAACCACTCTTAGTCAAATCTTCAAAAATAACGAAACATTAACCACGTTCAAAAAATTCTATACTTTTAAGCTTTTCACGTACGAATATTTTCACGAATATATTATTTTTAAAATTATTTTTAAGCATTTATATTGTTAAGTTTTCTTTAACTTTAATAGGTACTAAAAGAAATCCGGTAAATTGGGTGCGTAAAACGCGCAATAACCATTTCGATCTAACAATAAACATCATCAACCTAACGGCACTTGGAATTTTATTGCTGTACGATGTTTTCTGCAAGAAAAAAAAGCGGATTTGTAAAACAACCCTATGTTTCAAGTATTTTCATTGTTGGCATTGGAATTTAGAAACATGAAACGTGTATTGTTGGGCATTTTTTCCACTGTAAAACAAGTTGTACAAAAAAAAAAGCTTTAAATAGAAATATTTACGAACTCTTGCTGATTTCGTCAATATGGAAAATATAATGATGAATTATATTGACATTAATCTACCGTTAAAAAATTATTTTTTAACAGTTTGATGTTAAGGCTTTTTCAACTTCGTAATCAAATAGTTTAAAAAATAAATAGCATTTTAACTCGATTTTGAACTAACAAATAAAATTATCAAGCGAAATTAAAATCAATATTGATTATGACAATATATTCTTCCAAATGTTTTTTCTTTTAATTATTATTATTATTTTTTTTATTATTTTGCATCATATTGGGTTTTATTTTTTTTAATTTACTCATTTATGTTTTTTAGGCGGTACATTTTTTCGTTCATTATTGATGTCTTTTTCTTCCTTTCTTTTCTTTATTTATTTTTCTTATTTCTTTTGTGTTTTTTTTTTCAAATTGATGTGTTACTGTAATTTTACTACTTTCCTTTTAATACTTATATACGGTGACTTTTATTGATTAACTATGTAAATCATACCTAACTTTAGAACGTCTTATATAACGATAATATTAAAATAATATCCATTTAGGGTTTGGTTTGCATTTGCATTTTGTATGTTATAAAATGATTAGGTGTTTTTTACCTTTTGTATGTGTTAGTTTTTTTTTTTTTTTTTGATGTTACAAGTGTGCACATGTATAATTGCATAGACATTCATTTTTTGCTAATTTCTTCCTGTATTATGATAAAATTCTTAAAATATTACAACTCCATAGTGTTCTTTTTCCATGAGAAAAATCCGTAAAAAAGTTTAAGTAAAATTATGCTACCTAGAAATACGGAGTAACCACCTGGATACCCTTATTCCAAAAAACTAAATTATTCAGATCCTATTCATTTTTTCACTTCTCTTTTTTGATTAATATTATTATCTCCAGGAGAGTTAAGGTTAACTTTTGGGCCAACCAATAAACAAATTCCTTTTGTCAAATTTTTTGAGTTTCCAAAAAATTTTTTAGAGATACATTCTGCTGCTTTTGATTGCACTCACATACGTTGTCATTAATGTGCCTAAGTAAAAAATGCGAACGTTGCACATAATTTTATCTTACCGTGCATAGTGTGGCCGAGCCAATTTTTACGCCACATCTTCATAGTGTGGACAACATCTGGGTGCTTAAATAAATTGTGCAGTTACAAATTGCGTCTTCAACACCAAATTCCATTTTGCCGAAAGTAAGGAAATATAATGCAAGACACTATAATTAATACGTGTTTTTAAAAAACAGATTAGTTACAATTCAAATTCAAAATAATAGAATGCTTCCCACTTTTTGGAAAAAAATTTATTCTAACCAAATATAAGTGCAAATTAGGCATTTAAATGAACATGATACCTTTCTTAGACATTAAAGTGTGCATTTCATTTCAAATATTCTCAATTTAAAATAATCTTAGAAAGCATAATCCAAAAGTTTATAGTGATAAAGATTTACATTGAGTCAAAAAATTAGAATATTCAAATTAAAGAGGGGAAAAACACTTTCAAAATAAACAATATCAATACTAGAATGCGTCATTTTTGCTGGATTCAATGCTTTAATCGTTTCTCACATGGATTCTACCACCTTTTTCCATTAATCGTTTTTGACACTGTTTCCATATCCTCTTCAATGTGGCAACGAGCTCAATTTTGTTCGCGGGCACCAGGTCTTGAACTGCTTTTCTTACATATGACGGTACTATAAATTCTTGGTCGTATTGATATTGGTAGAGTTGCTTGACCAGTTTAATACCGAAAATCCTCTTTGTGTTTAAAACCTCGGAGTTGATTTACAGATGTGACACGGAGTAGAACCTTGCTGGAAGATAAAAGTGTCACTAAATGTGTAACTGCTCTGCCTCAGATGAAGTATCATGCAGTATTATTGATAAACAACGGAAGTCACGCATTCTTTCATTTTACACGATATACACAACTGTCCGATTCCAGCAGCCATAATGCACCCACAAACCAAGAAGGATGTGTCAAAGTGGAGAGAACGTCTTACTAAAGATTTCTCATACGCTTTTCTTTTTAAACGTCAAACCTGAACAACTTTTTTAGCTCACAAATATTTCCAAAAAAGATTCATCACTGAATATAATCCTTTTCCAACCCAGTTGCCCCTATTTGAGCTTCTCTTTGCTCCAGGAGAGTCGTGCACGTTTCTGCTTCATTTTTATTTTTGGTCTTGCTTCGTAGATCCTCAATTAAAATTGCAGTTTATGCAACCGTGCAAGTGTAGTTGGCGTGGACAGGATACATTCTGTCCAACACTTATGGACATAAGAAACATTTTTCAACAATTATTTTGGACAAATTACTTTAATTTGGGTTCATCTCTTCCAAGTGTTACAATTTTTCTACTTCGTTTACTTCGGTTACTCGGTTACTTTTTAGTTGGTCAGTCCTTCTATATTCCTTTACAATCTTACATACCATAGATTATAAAAGGTTCATTTGAATTGAGTTGGATAGTTTTTTTTTCTAACTTTAAGAAATGATACAATATGTAACTTCGTTTTTTTCCTATACCTTGACGACCCATTTTGAGCAGTAAAAAGAGTTTAATAGAGCGTAAAATTATCCGAGCGCCAAGTTCCATACTTTTGACAAATTATATGGTAAAAGGTATGCAAGTATTTTCGGTACTTTTTAAAATTCACATTGAATGAGTAGATTATTCTAATTTTTTGACCCATATAAAAAAATCTATCTATTTTTCCAATGTGTTAATGATTCATAAATTAATAAAATAACATCTGAAAACTTATTTAAATAGATTTCCCCATTCATGAATAACGAGTTTTAGTCTTTTTTAATTTGCATGCGTTCATTTTTTTCCGACTCAGGGATAAGTTTTGTTCGAACAGTTTTGATATTCTATCATTTTGAATTTGGGTAGCATTACACTGTTATGAGAGGTACCCGTAATAGTACATATTAATAAAACATAAAATAGTGCAAACTAAATCGAAATAAAACAAATGACTCAGCTAAAGTATTTTACTTTAAATTATTTTATTCTCTTAATAACGTGATATTAAGTTCATAAATGTGAGATGACCCAATGGGAATATTTCTTACAGTTATATACCTAAATGAATATTGCAAAAACATTTTAATGAAACATATTTGATATTTGTCACAACTACACTTAAAATTCTATTTAATAAAATACATTTTTCGTTTACATTTCACAAAAATCTAATAAACTTCCATACACTTGCTAAACTAATATACATTTTTAAATAAATTCATTTCGAGTAAGGCACAGAAATTGCGAAAGGCAAACAAATCTAAATTAAATTACTTGCGTTCCTTTTTCTCGAAATAAATTTTCGCCGTGACTTATTATACATTCTAAAGTAAATGCAAATTTCTTGACATAATTCAATAGCAAAATTAATTTTATTTTCGATAGCATTTAATAGTGCCAAATGCTACAGAACTACTATCTTATAGTCTTGTACATTTCCTTAGAGTGCGTATCTTAAATTTAATTAGAAGTTTTGCTTTAAAAGGCAAATAAGCTTATGAATTAATTAGTACATTTTCGTCTTTAGTTTCTAACTATACAACACGAGCTACAAAATTTGCTACCGTTATTATTTTAGTTGTTTTAACCGGACATGATAAAATTGGTTATAAAAATCAAACAAATCTTTTCTTAAAATACTATACTTAAATTTCCACTTCAATACAGTAGTTGAAATTCTTATAAAAAGTAACATTCGGTTAGTTGACAGTTTATTTTCTGATTGTTTTATTGTATTTAGACCGCATAAAAAAATCGCATTAAAAAAATCGAAACTCCACGAGTAGCTTTAAAAAGTTGTTTTAACAACACAGTTTAAATTTTTTTTTTTTATGCGGTGGATAGGAACTGCATAAAAAAGTCTCACGTAGAAAATAACCCAAAATCTTACAAAATTGTAATCTTTAAACGAAATCGAAATAAACCATGTGATAATTTTTGCCGAGTACTCGGACATAGTTTCCCAAATAAGGACATTTTTGGGTGGTCACAGTGACTTCTTATCGTGGTGCTTATGCCGCCACTTGCAGATACTACCTCGCACTCGTTTAAAAAAAAAACCGTCAATTGAATCACAACCTAATTGAAATTTTAATATACCGCACAAAAAAATTCGCATAAAAAAGTACGCATAAAAACAAGTTTGGGTGTATTTTTATACATAATCGCTATTTTCTTCTGTGGTTTGTTGAATGTCATGTCCCACTCTGACGGGGGAATTCTGTGACATTCGATATAGAAATTAATGCACAGTCGACAATAATGCACAGAAAAAGATTGTGATTATGTATTAAAATAGAAAACGTTGTTTTCTTCCAATGATGTAAATTTCAATGAGGATAGATAGTGCTGTATATTTTTTAAATTGATGGGAACCTTACTTTTGGATCGACCCTCGTAGAACTTTCCCAAAATGCCACTAAAACTACGGAGTTACCCCAAAAAAAAATCTGGACACTTTTTTTTTTCTTCAATGGCGTGGCAGGTATAGAAGTACAAAAAGGTTAAACGTGCAAACAAATAATTAGAACAAAAAGAACGAAAGGTAGAAAGTGACCGCATTCATTGCCTTTAGTTTGTACAATTGTCAATTTTATTTTGTGAAATAGTTTTGTTTTGTTGCAACCTTAGTTGAATTTTCTTGTTTGAAAAAGAAAAATGAAAAGTTTTCCGTTTTTTCTTGTTCTTTTCTTAACCTATTTTTTTCTTGAACTAAATGCTGTTTCACTAATATTTACAAAGAAGGAAAATTTCTCCTTCTTTTTAATTTAACGTGACATTATTTTTTGAAGTACTTTCGAAAACTTTTTTGCGTATGACGTCTGAAAAAGAATTGAGTTATCTTCAACATAAGTCTAAGAAGTTATTAAATATGAATAAAGCTTAAGATTGTCGAAACTAAAACCTGAAGCTTTCCCTGTTTACCAAGACCAAGAATATTTACATTTTAGATTAATATATGAGCCGCTCAGAAGCCAATGCGGTTAAGTCCATTTTTTGATATTTTCTGATTTTTGGAAATTTTGATAAAATAAATAATAATCTTCTTAGTTACTAAAGGATTTACTCGTTGATTACTTTTTCTAGGTTAGACAGCCCTTTTTTTAATAGCTCCTGAATATATTGTATAATAATTTCAGAAGCCATTGTGAATAAGTCCACCTTTTATCAATATTTTTTTACATAAGTTTTGAAATGAAAATTAAATTCGTCCTCTTCTTTCGATATTTGTTGGCAACACCGAAAAACAAGAAATTCATAGTAACTGTAACCGTTACCTTCTAATTAGAATTTTTTGAGTTTTAAGCATGTGCGTTATAACACAAAAATATTACGTTGAAGTGTTTACGAAAATTATTGTGTTATCAAAAACATTAAATAAATTTTCTTTAATAACTGTAAAAATTCTGACTTTTTAAAATAATAAAAAAGATTTATTGTAAGGGTATAAAAAACTAAAAATGTCAATGGAAATAGAACACAGTGAAAGTGATACGATATTTCGTTCTAATTCAAGGAGAGTTAACCGTATTGGTTCTGATACATCGCCATGATAGAAAGACTAACAAGGGCTACATGTATGTTTGGCCGAAATGAATCCACAAGAATTTCTTTCCACAAAATCATTGGAAGAAGCTGTTACCAACAGAAAAAAATCAACAAGTGGACTAACAGTCAATTGACTTAATATGAGATGCATAAAAGTGGAAAGGTCAAACCGAAGCAGCATTAAGTTCAAACATAATTCTGACGAGGATGATACCTTTCATGTAATTAATATAAAAAAAAATAGGTAGGCCAGTCAATTTAAAAAATATAACTCAACCTGTATTATATCCTAATGGCAAAACAATTTCAAGAGAAACAAAAAAATACATCATATGTTTATTAAAGTATATACCTCCAATTAAACACGACTTTTACAGGCATTAAAAACAACACGTGGAGATCAAGATTTACATAACTCGGAAGAAGATTACGTTTGTTATGATGAATAAACATAAAACTTTTGACAATAAATGTTATTTTATTATTTTTACTTAAATTTCTTATCTTTTTCAGCTGCCAAAAGGTATAAGTCCTAAAATTTTTGAGATGCTGTCATTATTTCAATAAATACTTACGTTTTTATTTACACATCCTGTACATATCTTGTTTTTCTGCAGAGTTTACACCTCGAAAAAAGACTTTATACGTTTTTCTAATTAAATTAATAAACCAAGAATTTTTTAAACTAATGTATCAAAAAACATTAATTTTCTCAATTTTTGTGTTTTGGACTTAACCGTATTGGCGTCTGAGCGGCTCATATGTAGACGTCAGTTGTCATGGTAACGTTTCCTATGCATTTAACAATATTTTACTTTTTTTTTCTCGTGTCACATCTTCTTTTCTTCATAAGGGCCAGTTAAAAACTGTTTCTAAATCTTATAACTTTTCTTTTGTGTCCTCACAGGGTTTGTTGCATGATTAATGAATCATATTAAAATTTAAAAATAAAGCAAACTCAGTACTTAGGAAGTGTGATGTATTTTTCCTTATATTAAATTATAACGAAAAATTGCAGGATCTCTATATTATGCAGAACATATACTTACATGTAAATAATGTAAATTCTGACAAACTAAAAAAAAAAACAATTAATAAATAATTGTAGAGCTTTCGTTGAAATTAAGCTACCCCCACCACTCCCGCTGATTGCAATCATAAACTATGACTCGGAAATTTTGATTTTATCTTATAGCGGATTACAATTATTTCTGTATTGTTTTCACATTGAGATTTCCGGACTACAATTCAGAAAGAGGGCGATTATGTAATGAAAATTATCTTAAATTTGATAGAATTTGTTATGCAAGTTGTACATAAACTAAAAGGCAAACTATGTTTTCATGCCATATAGTAGATTTGATTTTCAAAACTATTTTAATGTAGTGATAAGACTATACATTTGTCAAAATGCTAAGGTTAGTATTGAATTCTATGCTTTAAAAAAAATTTTAAGTTTACGGAAGGAAGCGTATCTTCTAAATGATTGCACTTACATAGGGGAATGTGTGGCAAAGTGAAATGGTGAAATATTTAATCTGCTTTTAGCGCAAAATATCTGGTAATATTTAAACTATGTTGTAGTACCACATGTAGTCTATTCCAGTCAGGAAAAAAAAATGCATCTGAAGTTTACAGTTAATGGTAATACAGGCATTTTTAAAAAGTTGCTACTCATATTATATTTTACTGTAAATCAAAAATTATATTTTTTTTAATTAGTTTATTTTTTTAACAGTATTTATTTTGTTAATGATAAGCTTATTTGTATTTTAAATATGTTGCACAATTAATTGTGCACATGCGGAGCGAAGTGGATGTGGGAAAGTTTATTTCGTTTACTTATTCAGTTATTTACTAAACCACTTACGGATTCATTTATTAATTAATTCATTTACATTCCTTCATTCAGTAACTTACTTAATATTTCATTTATTTACTCATTTGATTATTAATTCAATCTTTTACTTGCTCATTCATTTGCTCAAAAATGTTTTTTTTATGATTTAATGTAACATTTTTTCATTCGAAAAATATTTCATTTTTTCACTTTGCTCCATGAAAAAAAGGGGGAAATTTTCCACTTTTTCTTGAAAGCGCAAATATACTACCAAAAGTAAAGAACAATATCTCAATGCAAGTCTTGCTATAAAATACAGTACTCTTATTATATGAACTGTAATTTTCTTAGTTTATTTCTAATTCATTCATTTTGATAAAGTTCAGTCGTCTTTCAAAAAAGCTCAGTCAGTTATTTCCCTTTGCCCCACATTCCCCCACATATTTTTCCGAAAAATATTAATACTTTCAAAATTACTTTGTAATGTTGTTTCTTATGTGTTAAAACGTCAGCTCCCCCCCCCCTCAATACAAAAGAAACCCTAAGTTAAAGTCAATAAACAAAACGCAAAAATACCTGTGTTTTTAGCTTTTATATTTATCGATTTTCTTTAAAATAATCCCATCCATTCGAAAAACTTTTGAAGAAAATTTGAAATCTCTATCGAGAAATGTATCAATAGAAATACACACCAAGTAGCGAGATAATGCTTTTTTTTTTCTTTTATGAGCTTCCCAGTTTCAAAACTTTGTTTCCAGTCTTTTGAAATGTATTGGACAAAATCAAATTATTAAGCAATCGATAGTCGAGAAAAGTGTTTAAATTATGTTTAAAACCATTTTACACATAATTTCATATCTCATACACTTATTACTTACCTACTTTTTCTTTTTTCTTTTTTTACAATCAATGTGTTAAAACGTTGCGAAATTTCGAAATTTATTGGTATATTGTTTCATAAAAAAAGGCATGATGTATTTGAATTAGTGAATTTAAATTTGTTTTCTTGCGTTTAATAATTCTAAGGATTTTATCATTTTATTGACTTCACCCGGCAATTTTAGTTATAAACTTTAATTTTGAAAAAACAATTCGTAAAAAGATTTGTCTGTTGCACGAGATGCCTTCTGTTATATGGTACCATTAAAATAACATTGAAAAAGAGTTTTTACATTTCAGAAAACTAAATATGCACTTTAAACAATTAATATTTCTTTTTTTTTTTTTTTGATTACCAGATAGTATATATGAGCCTATTTCTTGGCATTGATCGCATTTTCGACGTCAAACTTACTGTTCAGTTTCTAAAGAATTTGAAGACGAACTTGGGCAATAAACAAACACAGAAAAGTTTCATCTTCTCTTTTAACTTATCCATTATTTCTTCCTTTTCTGCATGAAAAAAAGCTTGCTTCACCCTTTTTTGCGTATTTTCTTGATATTATGCCGTACTATATATTATGCCAACCCGATCCCCCTCCCCCTTCTTTTCTGCACTAAAAGAAGCTTGCTTCACCCTTTTTTGCGTATTTTCTTGATATGTCGTACTATATATTACGCCAACCCGATCCCCCCTCCCCACCAACCCGATTTTCATTCCTAATCATATGCATTAGCTGCTTTGAAATCCAATAAATACTAGAAAAAACGCATATTTGAGTTAACATAGAAGAAATTATAACTTATTAATTTATTTTTTCAAAGTATGGGAGCGGTGTGATATGATTACTGCAGCATATAAACAAAATTTCTGATCTGTAACGCTTTCAGTCACCTATAATCTCTACAACTGCAGCTCAGACCACTCTTTTTCTGGTCAAAAAATTCCTATACGATTAGTTCCGACATTCTACGTAGATATCGAACGCATGTACAGAAAAAATTCACAGGTACCCCATATCAGGAACTACTCTCTTACTGTGTGACTTTACCCCGCCCCTCCCATTCGAACTGTGAACTTTAGAAATGAATCAGGGTTTGACTTGATGGTGTCGGTAATTATGATCATATCTCTGAGTTAGGGACAATAATGATAAAAATTATCTTCTCAGAAAAAAACTTCAACAGCCACGATGATCTTTAAATCATGAGCCGATGACCTTAACTTAGTTCCTGAGGACACATAAAATATTGCTTGGGAAAAGATGAAAAGCTGTCTGTTGATTCTGCATACCATGCATTTGTAAATAAAAAATCAAATTATTAAAAAATTTAGGAAATGCTTGTTACTGCTTTTATACGTTTGAAAAACATAATGTTTTACTGAAATCTTTGATTTTTTTTAATTTTACTTATTTATTACCTCCCATACATTAATATTTATTATGTATTTAGAGTACATTGATAAAAATGTAAACAAAATTTCTTTGTCATTCAGTAAAGATAGGGGGAAACATTCTATGCAAAGTAGAGTGTTTTTTTGTCAGCATTGTAGTGCATATCTTGATTAAAATTGATAAATCGAATTAAATTACGTTTCCTTTCTATGCTTTCCTCCTAAAATTAGATTTTGTTTTATGTTGCAGAAACCAGCCACCGTTCTCAGATTTCTTTGCTTACATTTCTACTCTTTCCACGGTAAGTAAATTTCCAATTTAATGTATATATTATTTTTAAATACTTTTTTTTTCAGTTTTGCTTCTTGTCTTCGTAACTTATTGCAAAAAGTAAAACACTGCGTAGGTATTTCAGAAATAAATACTTTTTCAATTCATTGCAGGCATACGCTTCAAAGCTTTGAAATAGCTTCATGTTAATCTCAATGATTCATTTATTCATAACTTTTCATGGAGTTTATTACAAACTCATATCCTAAACAATGCGAAATGTTGCAAACTTCCATCTAAGTGCATATTTTTTCTTAAATGTTTTACTTCAAAACTTTGAAACAAAAAAAATAGGAATGCCTTACAGGCTTAGAACGTTACAGTACTTAGTACTGTTACAGACGTTACGATACATGACTAACCAGTAATTTTCAAGATTTTCTTTTCCAAACCTCTAACGTCACTTTTTATCAGCAAAACACGCATTTATTTTTTATTAAAAGGATAGCATTTTTAAAGTTTTTATATGGGACTTACTATTAAGGCATACAATGATTATAACTCCCTGGACAGAAACTTTTTAAGCACGTGGCTGTCAACTTTGATGTATTTTAAGGAAATAAATCAGATTTTTTGATGAATTTGTGTTAAAGTTATAGTCACATCTTTGTGCATAATGTGTTAAACCACTAATTAACGAAGATGTGCTCTCAAACTCACTCTAGAGAGATATAAACATGAACGAAAGAGAAGATGACCTGTGCTGTGTAACATTAAGATATTGTAAAAAGACTCAGATCAAAACTTCATCCGGCCACTAAACCATGATGCGCAGAACGTCTCAATGTGACTTCAGTTACATCGCATGAAGCTAACAGAAACTTTCCTTTGCAGGAGGCTCGAGTATTATAATTCACAGTATTCATCTGTCTCATAGTGGTTTGAAATTTCCCAGGCATCATGCATGATTACAACTGTAATGAATTGTTGTATGCTCGCATAAATTTTGAGAATCAGTATGATGATTGCAAACCATTAATGAAAAGAGTACTTTATGTAAAGAAGACATTTTAAAGATGTTAATGCTTTCCGAAATATTGCATCACAATAAAAGAGAGGGTACAATAGATCCTGCCTTTTTAGGCAAAGTGTTCCTTTGCGCCGTGTAATCGTGTTTACCTAAACTTAATGTATAATTACTCAAGTAGCGCAATATTTTTTCCTTCACAAAGAAAGAAAAATAAATATAACTTTCTTTACATTATTTTCTCAAGTTTACATTACTTTTTTTTTTTTGCAAAATTAGGTAATACTTTTTTAGTGTCTGTAATACCCCAGTCTTAATAGCCGCTAAAACGGTAAAGGTTATTGTGTGGTTCTGCGCAAGATAGAAGCATTCGAAATTAAAGATATACTAGAATGTTTTGTGATAGCCAACACATAGTTATTTTTTATTATTAGTTATAGGTAGCTATCTTCTAAAAAAGAAGGTGCTGTGTTTTTACGTTGTATATAAGATTCTGTGACAATAAAAGCACAAAACATGAGCTCTTTTATGAGGAAAATATTCAACTATGTGATTAACATCTACACCAGGTATAAGAAACTTGTTTGGTTAGCAGTTAAAATAAACCAAAATGTATTTAGTGATTGTCTTTTAAAATGACTTCTGATCGGTTGAAGCTTAATAATACCGTTTGCTAGAATAGGGAAAAGAAGTTTGCCGATGAAAATTAAGCTAAAGTACGTAAAATACACCTCTTAAACATTTAAAGCTGGTTTCTAGAAACAAACTTCGCCTATCACTTATTATTAATTTAAATGATGAAAAAGATACATAATAAATCAGTAAACAAACTAGCAAAACTCTAGCACCTCTTAACAATGAAAACGCAGCTGATGTCTAAGCAGTAGAAAAAATCCTTTTACGTTTTCAAAAAATACATTAAAAAAAAAAAAAAAACGAAAAATATTAAAAATAAAAAGCACCTGAAAATAAAAACATTTTATCAATAAATAAATAAATATGTTTGCAGATCTCTCCTTTTGATGAAAATAAAGTTCCTGATATTTTACTTTTCCTCGTTTCCAAAAATTAAAATAAATAATTTAAAAAACTTTAGAAAATAAAAATAAGTAGGTAAAGAAGAGCCCTCTTAAATTAGTAATTTTCATTAAAAAATAAAATCATTTGCGGCTCTTCTTTTCTGTTAAAAAATAAGACAGTTCGAATTTCCTTCTATTTTCACCCCCCCCCAAAAAAAAAAAACTTTAGAATGAAAATAAAAACACAGGATCTTAAAAAGTATTAGTTCACAGTAGAAACATTTGTGGCTTGTTTAATAACTTCATTTTAATTCAGTTAGATTTATCCCTCACTTGTGTCAATATTAAGTCTACAGAATCTGTTATTTTCAGTCGTTTGGTACGAAAAAAATACTTTTTAGTGTTGCTGGTGTTATGATGAGAATGTTTGATAGGCGTTAATGCAAAAAATATTTAGTATTGTTTAAAAATACACTTCAAATAGCTTAATAAAAATATCTTCTATTGAAGAATATGTTGAAAGTAAATACTCCTTTATGTGCGGTATCAATATATGCCTCAAATTTTCCCTTAGACAATAATGTTAAGTTTCTTTAACTGTTCAAAATTGAACTAAAACTTGTTCAAAGCAAAATACATGAAAGAGGTGTCCTTGGTTAGATCTTTTGAATAAAAAAAGGTTGTTCGAATCGGACTACTCACTCAAAAAGTAATAGGATGAGAGAGACACTTTTCTGCCATCTCAAAACCCTACTTTCCATTTTTTTTTCAATCTTTCATTAAATATTTGATTTATTTTTAAGTTTTTTGTTTTTAGCGATATTTTAAAACTACATTAAGCCCTCTTTCTTTCCTATTACGTTGACAGGATTGTAGGCTAAAAAATGTTCGTCCAAGGCTATAGTTCGTTTTATTAGAGCCTGACTATATTAATACTAAAGATTAAAAACGCTGTTTCTTCTCAGTGGGTTGCTAAATCAGTGCAATCATTTTTCTGGTATTTTCACTATCGGTATTTTCATACTAGGAGCTTTTTCAAGGCGTAAAAACCCATCGATATCTCTTTGGAGCTGCATCGCAATGTAACATTTTTAAAAGTAAAAAAGCAGAATCATTACGTATACTTTGTAATTATTATCGAATAACATGTCTATCTCAAATTTCACTAGTGAGAAAAAAATGAAGATGTGAAAGTTTTGATAAAATATCTAAAATTTGGTGTCGATGAATTAATAAATTCTTTTGCAGTTATATTATTGAACATTTTACAATATGACATGCGATTACACATTTTATTAATTTTAATGGTTATATTGATGGCAAGTTTGTTAAAACTTTCAAGATTAAAATTATCTTTCAATGGTTGTCGCTCAAAAATGTTGAGATTTTTACTTTCCTTAATCGAAAAAATTTCAAGGGCATGAATTCAGAGAACAGAACAAAAAAACAGTTCCGAATGTCTCGAAAGTAAAATTCATGAAGCTTTTCCTCTGTTCAACTATGCCCTCACCCAAGGCGATGGAATTTTTAGAAAACTTGTTCTTGTACAAACAGTTTTCCCTGAGCTACATCTCTCACAAGACCTAGAAGACTGTATTACTTCTCACACTAGAAAAATAACTTTATGTCTCCAAAAATCTGCAATTATAATTAGAGATATATAGGTTTTCAGGAAAATTCATTCGAGATAAACATGGGAGAAAACACTGAATTCATGCTTAAATTTAGGAAAATTAAAAAATTTGGACATATATTTTCAAAATTATATTAACATATTCGAAATAAATAGGTTTAACTGTATACAAAACAGTAACTGTTGATAAATTATCTTTTATTTCTATCAAAAGAAATAAACAATAGTTTATGTAAAACTCTAAAATGAATTTTATCGAAGATATAACATAATTAATGTGCGAAATAAACTGCAAACATTGCAAGCAAATATAGCTTAAAAATAATTTCTAGAACTATTCGTATCTCTTATGTCGATCAAAATGCAGAAATACCTCAACACTCAGATCTCTGCAGAAGTTAATTGTTGCTCGTGTAGTACATGCTCAGATTCGTTGTCCAATGCTCTGTGGAACGAGAACTGTGTTCATGTTCCTGGTAGAAAAAGTTAGAGTCGTAAGAATTGATGACTCTACGCTCAATTAATTACTTCTAAGATTCGGAAGGCTGCTCCCAGCAGGATATAATTAATTCACGTTTTAATCCACTTGAAATATCTTCTTTTTACTTTGTAAAAGGGTTCTCCATGATTAAGGATATTTCCATGGAAAAACTAACAGCTAAGTTTCAGATTGTTGTTGACCCTAAGCTGGTGTGATTAAAGTTTGCTCTAGGAAGATTAACAAGTATTCTAAATTTATTGTCCTTAATTTCTTAAAGTTTGGTTCATTTTCCATAGGGGACACAAAAACGTCTGAGTGCAGGTTTTCTAAAGCTTAGTTTAAAGTATGCGGTGTTATTAGGTTGTGGTTTTAACAAGCTGGTGTTTTTATTGATATTTTAAAGAAAGATATCTAAGTTCGATTAAGATTTGTTTTTGTTCTTTTTAAATTTCACTTGTGTATATACATCTCGATGTTCAATAATAACATATTATAGATTTGTTTACCTAAAAAATTCATTCAAAATATGAATAATTTTCTCAAAAAAAATATTAACTCACTATTAATGATTAAAAAGCTGAATTATAGAATGTAGCAAGTAGGAACGGTCATAAAATAAAAACGAGCGGCATAAGTGGTACAGATGTTTCCAGCTCTAAAACGGTAGTCTTTTTTTTTTTTTTTTTTCAAAGTTCCTGCAAAGGATTTCAAATTCAAACCCTCAAGAAGAGCTAATGCATTTTCTAGGTGCTAAAAAAAGACCATTTTTAATTGAAAGTGAGATAAAAAATGTTTTCTGCATTTTCTCGTATTATACATTCTTTTCTGGCTGTATTCTCTGCGTATTTTTTCAGATAAACATTGAATAAGTGAACATCTGTATAATTTGTTTTCTGTAATAGCTTTAAAAATAATCCAAGCATTTATAGCAGCAACATCTAAAATGTATGTGCATGTATTCTTTTTGAACCAGCTTCGACCGAATATTACTTTACCATTTTTTGAATGCAAAAAAAAAAAAAAAAAATAGCAGTTTTCTTTGCGTTGTAAATAATGACAACCCTTGAATGCATAAAACTAAAAATCATCATTTATCATTTCACAGTGCTTATTTTGTGCTCTAAAACTTTTGTTTACAAAAGGCAACAAAGTACTCAAAGCAGTCCAGGGTTTTTTATTTTTTTTATGATAGGTTCGATGTTTTGAAGAACACTGCACTTAGTATCCTCATCCTTTTCAGATTCGGAGTAAGCAGAGGAAACGAAATATACATCATCGGATCCTCCATCAATTTCTTATAATTCTCCGCCCTTAGGCTCGTCATACTCGTTATCCGATAATTATGAAACAACAGCCGCTATTTCTTCGTAACTATACACTTTCTGTCAAGACGTTTTCAAAATAATGTATCAAAATAAATACTTCATAAATAATCCAAAGAGTGTTCACCAAATATGCAAATCCATCAATTATCTCAGCAAAAAAGAAAATCTAAAGGTCCTGTGCAATTGATAAATGTATGACATGACCACTTGTATGCATCAGAAACTAGTACGTGATAAGCAGGAGTGAAAAATTAAAATTTTATCTGCATGTATTGGTGAACTTCAATATTCATACGTTTATAATAATAATAATAATAACTACTGTTTAGCGAAATTAAATTTAGTACAGTGAAGAAAAACATTATTGCAGCGTCAGATTGACAACTGGCAGGCGTTTTAAATAAATTCACCCATAAAATTAATTTTAAAAAAGCTAACTTTTAATAACTTTGTACACGTGGTAAAATAAAGTCACGAAAAATCATATGGCTCTCTTACACATTTTAAATTTTGCACGCCTTTTAAAATACAGAGCTGTCAAAATGACAACGATCGACATTCTTAACTCGACTTGATGCAACTATGATGGATTAAGTCATTGAAAAAAAAATCATTCACCAGTCCTTAACTTCTTGATCGTATGTTTATTTCCCAGATAAAGTGCTATCAGATCTCAGAATTGACATTTAATGAATTGATTATGTTTTACACATTTCATTACCGCTGTTTGTGTTTTTAATTTTTTTCCCAGAAACAGGGGAGTTAATTTGTTCGTGTTTAACTAAATTTTATACTTAAAAAAAAAGCATTATTGTGTTTTTTTTTTTACTCAGGTTGTTACAAAGCTTATAACTTACTGTAAAATTTTGTGAATTGAAAATCGATACATTTAACATTTCTGCTGGCAATCTGTCTATAGTTGGTAATATGTTGTAAACGATGATTATAATTCGTTAAAACTGATTGTCGACGGTTATATATTTGCACGTTTTTTAGTATTTCCTTCTTTATATTTAATTAAACCTTCTTTATATTTAATTAAAATATAGTTTTTTAGTATTTCCTTCTTTATATTAATTAAAATATCTGTTTATTGTAACCCTGATCCTAATACACGTGTTTATATCATATTTTGTCGTTTTATGCATTAAAATATTGTTTTCACACTTTAATGCCTCCGTTTATAAGAAGAAAAAAAAAGATTTCAAATAAATAAACTTACTGAATATGTACCGTAAAACCGTACAACTTTAGACCACTTTATGTGTGTTTCATTATTTTTTGAGAAAAAAGATTGAGAATTTTTCCATACACTACCATATATCTCAGCTGTAGAGTGACGCTTCGAAAAAAATTATAAATACACACAAAGGGAGGGGGAATTTTTTGTATAGTGGTATAAAGTTTGCACATGGTGGTGAAAACTTTAGACCACCTCATATTTTCCTTGATATGCACCGCTAAACCGCTCCGGTTTAAATTTACAATGCATACATTTTTCTGTTCCAAGATCTTAATCCCGTACACAAAAATTAAACTTACTTTTTCCGATTTATCAATTTTTCAAGTCAATTTCAGACTTTCTTAAATAAAATCAGTTGTGAAAAATACAATATTTTATTCATATATATAAATGTGAACGTTAGATAGTATGAAAAGCAATTTGTAGGTACCTACTACTGTTTTTTTTTTTTTTTTTTTTTTTTTTTAACAAGGGCAATTTTTTTAATCATTTTTTTACAAGGGCTCGATACAAGTGTTGTCCAACTGGGTAGGTTTCTTCGTTGTCACAATATTTTTTTTGTACCAAATGACATGGGGGAAATATGGCCAACACCAAAATTTACCCTTTTTTGCCCTCCTTGTTGAAATTTGGTTCTCCTGATTTCTTGGATCACCTTTTCCATCAGTTCAGGTGAATAGTTGAGGTAAGGACGTCCGCCTACCTTGTTTCTTTTCTCTAGATTCATGTCTAAAACCAAAGAAAACCCTAAAACTAAAAAACTGCTCAAGACAACACAAAATTGTTCACAAAGTATTCACAAACGATAGTAAAAATTTGTGGTCTAAAGTTGCAACAGGAATTTCCGTATTTTGTTACTTTGAAACGACAAGTAAACAATGCAACATCAGGATTCGCTGATAGGACTAAATCATCTTAGATACCGAAGTAATAAAGTAGACAACTTACCTTTGGAGAATTCAATCGGCAAATATAGGTTTCGAAGGAGAATTTTTTAGCTGAAGCAAAAATTTCAAAAAACCTCCCAACACAAATGAATGTTGACACGAGAACGATAACATTTGAGTTTGAGGTAAACAACATGAACTTCGCTGGACAACACTTGCGAACCTATTGATTTTTTTTTTTTTTTTTTAAGACTTTAGCTTTGCTCCAACGACCACTACATGGCACATACTACCTGATTTCTTTAATGGTCTAAAGTTGCAACACTGGTCTAAAGTTGTATGGTTTTACGGTATACATATTGAGTAGCATTAAGTTCCTTGGAGCATTAAACTAAATTATCATACATCTTAAAGTTTAAAATTTTTCTTTGTGTTATAAAAATAAAACACAATACAAAAAAAAAAAAATGAATAAAAGTTTTGAAACACTTTACAACTTACATGTCAATTGTTATTGCTTTTAATGCTTAATGCTAAATTGTCAGTTTTGCTACATTATTCATAAAAATTATACCTGCTAGAATATTGTTTAAAAAAGTATATAAATAGTTTACCAAAATAAAACTTGTTACAACTGTTTATATGCATTATTTGAATTATTCCACTAAGAAATAAGAAGAAATATAGTTTAAATACAACTAGTTTATTTGATAATAAAGAGTCTTTAAATTAAAAATTCCACCAAAATACTCTTTCAAAATAACGGCAAGAAGCGTCTTGGAATATTGAATAAACCAAGATAAGAAATTACTTTTGTAAATAATGATTTCATATAAAATAAGTTCCCTCCATTTATAAGTAACCTATCAGTGCTTAAGTTATAAATGGCTATCTCGTTTAATACCAAAACAGAAGCCGACTTTGTTCAGTGCCAAAATATGAAGAAGCTAAAGTTATGCTAAATTAAGAACTAGATAAGGAAATTTTTCATTGCATTGCCCATGGCAACGCAGAGGAGAATCTATTAATCTTTAAGGCAGTCATTAACTTCAAAAGGGAATCGCAAAAGGTTTGGCTTTTTTCTTCATTTAAGTTGTCTTTAAACTTCTGTTCCATCAATTTTTAATGCGATTCTAAGGGATACGTTGTTTACGGATGATGTATTATTCTCAGTGACTGCGTCGAGAGGAAACTTTTTAATGATTGATTCCAATATGATAATCATGGAAACACAATGGTCTTTTTTTTTTTCCTTCAGAAAAGGCAGTGAAGATATTGTGACATTTCCTGAGCAATTGATTAAGTAATTGTGTCCAATACTGCTCCATTTTCCACACTTAACTCAAAGGAAGAAAGTATAAGGCACTTGTAAAAACGTTTGGATGCCAAGAGAATTTTTGCTTGAAGGTAAACAAATGTCTGGTATAGAACATCTTGACTACTACTCAAATTAACTTTTAGTTAAAATATTTCAAAGACTTTTTTTTAACGGTATAAATATTCACTATGCAACAGAATATTTATAACGTTGAGAGAATTCAACAATTTATGTGAGAGGTAACGCTAATGGAAACGGCCAGTTAATGATAATTAATGAGGAAAATTGCACATGATTAATCACGTAACTATCAACAACAACAAAAAACGCACACACACACACACACACACACACACACACACACATAATTATGGCAGACAATATAGTCCATTTAGGGGAGAAAATGCATTTTTTTTTCCTCACTTGGATCTTCTTAAATTATGCTTATACAAAAGTAAGTATATATAATAACCACTTGATCGATAATTTTAAAATCTACACATACATTTGCGTTTACAAATTTATTTCTTTTTTGTATTTGATACTGTTACATGCTTCAGTGTGTAAATTATTGAATAAGAATGAAATCATAAAATAATAAAAAATATATAATTTAGATTAAAATATTAGAACATTAAACGTACAGCGAAATATGTTTGCAACAAACAACAAGGCACAGAGAGGAAAAAAAAGAGTAAAAACATGAAAAAGAGTAAACAAAGAATAAAGAAATCTGACAAAAAAAGATGTGTCAGTAATGGATTTGGTTTGATAAAATTAAGTTTTTGTTACATTTAAATTACTAATCAACGCTATGCGAAGGTTTTTTTTAAAACTTCCTTTCATTACGTTCAATGATTATTGTTATGTCAAAAGCAAAATCATACACGTCAAACGGTCCATATGCGTTGTTTAAAAAAATTGACTTTTTTGTTTTGCTTATATTTTGAATATACATCTTCCGTGGCATGCAATCGATTAAAGGACTCACGTAAGGGTGCACAATTAAATAGAAAAACAGTCCTAAAAAAGAAACTTGCATTTTATTCATTTCACACGAAAATAAGAAACACACACAGCATTTATTTTTTTAATCTTTTTTTTTCCCCTTGAAACGTTTGACCGAGCAAGCCCAATCGAAAGAAAATAGCAAACAAAGTGAACTTCAAGCTATCAAGCTTTCTTTAACACAGCTGAATACGATAAAATGCAACTCTTGTAAATTTCATCTCCACCTTATACACTCCTCCTATATATATATATATATATATATATATACAGTGGCTCCCAAAAGTGTTCGTACACTTCGAAATTTTTTAGTAAAATCGAAATAACGCAAAACTGAATTCGAATATGAAGTTCAATATTTTTTCACATCATTCCTACGTCATTCCTAATAAAACCCTGTAGTTTTTTCAAAATATTGACGGATCTTCTTTTTAAAATGGGTTAAAAAACGAAGAGACAGAGAAATAATACGCCACAAAAGTCTTCGTGCACTCAAATATTTTCGAATAAATTCATGATTAGAATTTATCATATGTCGTTTTTTTATTATTTTTGCATTGTGTTGACCCTTAAAAGTCATTTGGCTTTAATTTTTTGTTTATTTATTCCTTAATATTGTGCTTATTACTTTAAAATGGCTGGTATTCGTAAAAAACCACAAACACCATTCGAAATTTGAATTTTTTTTCCTCACAGTATCGGTAAATTGGTTTGAAATATCTCTAACTTAGTTAATTTATTCCATTCTATAGTAAAATGCTTGATAAAATGCTTTAAAGAAAAGAATCGGGCCGAAAACAAGGTAAGAAAAGGTCAACCGGCGGAGTTGACAAAGCGTGATCAAAGATTTACAGTTTAAAAAATTATGAAAAATACATATTTGATTGCTGTAAAGGTTTCTGCAGAGTTAAATGAAAATATTTACACTTAATTTTCACCTAAAATTGTTCACCAAGCTCTCTGATTAGCTGGATTAAATGGGACCTCTTCCGGCAGAAATTTTCTTGGCCGTGCGAAAAACAGAAAGCTTACGCTTTTCGTCGCAAAATAAATGATAAATAAGCTCAAAACATTTTGGAATTAAGTCTTACTTACAGATAGAAATGAAGTTAAGATTTTTGGTTTAATTGTTTTGTAATTGTAAATAGAAGAAAAAATTAGGAACTTATTCTTAAGAACTTAGTTGGAGCAGTTAACCAGGACGGTGAAGGTGTTCTTGTGTGAGGGTGCATATCAGCATTAAGACTTAATAGTTTGGAAATTTTTGATGAAATAATGAATTATGCTGTTCATTTAAATATTTTAAAAACGAATTTTAAACTTTTAACCGAAAATTTGGCTATCGGAAACAACTTTGTCTTTTATCAAGATAACGGTAAGAAGCACACGGTGTTCAACGTTTGCGTCTAGTGCCTCAAAAATTGTCCTAAAGTTTAGAAAATACCCCATCAATCTCCTGATTTGAACTTAATGTAACATATTGAGAGATATCTGGAGGTTAGATTACGAAAATACGGCTTTGAAACGAAAATAGAGTTAGAAACAGTAAGACTCAAAGTGTGGTTAAACACTTACTCAGAAATTACGCAAAAAAAAGAAAGAAAAAAGAATAAAATCTTTTCCCAGCCGTTTAAAAGGTGTTGTTGATACTGCATGATATTCTACTAAACAATAATTTAATAAAAAGTTGGATTATTCAATAATATATAGACATTTTTTAAAGTGTACGAAGACTTTTGTGAGATAAAATTTCCGGCACTTTTTGGTTTTTGATTTTTAAAAAATTAAGTTTTACTATTTTTTTAAAAAAAATTCATGTAGTTCCGTTAAAAATTGATCATAGATCTTATAATTAAATACCTATTCCAAAATATTAATTCTAACCAATGGATTGGGGCCTATTTCTTTGAAAGTCGTAAGTGTACGAAGACTTTTGGGAGCCACTGTATATACCCAGTCACGCGTTGTTGTGGCGCAGTAGTTCGATCAACTTCGACCAAACATACACAATTAGTTGAAATTAATAGTAAATATCGAAACTGATTGTAAAATATCGGAACGTAGAAATTTAGCATAAACCAACATACAGTTTTAGAACGTATTCTACATTTCATCCATTTCAGCCTTATCTATAGTTTGTAATCAATGACTTCTTTACAAAATACGATAAGTAAATTAAAAACATATAAAAATTAAATTTTAAAAATGAGGTAGATAACATTTATTTCGCATTGTTTTTTCTATTACTTGAAAACTGAAAACAATCTAAGCACTAAATTGTGCACAATATTCTTGCTTTACCAGTCTTTTGCTAACGCGAATAGGTATGATAACTTTCCCACTCGTGAGTAGGCGATAGAAAGTTTTCCCAGGAGATAAATATGTATATTTCAAATACAAACCGCGATTAGACATTGTTTTGTCTCAAGCTATTTATATGGTGATTGAAAAAGCTAAACTCTTTGAAAGTTGAAGCCTTCTAAATGTGTTTGAAAATTATGACGCTATTAATGGAAGTGCGTTGGCAACACAAAAAATTCTCTTTAAAACTTTCCCGTCAAAATTGTTAACTTTTGATGAATAAACGTGTACCGTTGCATACTCTAGGTGGGTTTAAATTGTGAAAATGAATAATTGATGAACCAATTTTTAACCAGAACTCATATATTGGCGTTCTTGATATATCCAGAGAATTTAAAAATTCCAATGGAATGCATACCACTTTATTTTCAGCAACAACTGTATTGCCTTGTTCCGTATCAATCTGATTATGGATTTTTTTTTATTCAGCTGTCAGTTGGCTCATTTTTCGTAATGATTGTAGCTAAGACAGCGTCATTGCACTTTTCTCGTTGCAGATAAGTGTGAACTAAGTCAGTCGCCAATCGATCGGGTGATAGCACACCATAATGACTTAATAACAAATTTGAAATTTCAATGCGTAATTCTTTAATCATCACTAAAGCTTCATTATACATCTCTGGTGTAAAATCTAGATTCGGACGTTGTTGTGTTTGTTTAACTCTATGGAGTACGTCTTCAAACATAAAAATTATATAGTTTCCCCACAGAAATGATGATTGTGTTGGATATTAAGTCGTCAAGATTACTTGAAACAGTTGACGAATACTGTTTGTCGTTATGTCAAAGCTTCATTAGAAAGTGTCTAATCCCAATGATTGTGTGCCACCAATAATTACAATTCGCGACATGCATCGTGATGTCTATTAAACACTCGACAATTAACGGCCCCAATTATTCCTGACTGTCTGGGAATGTTTACCGAAAACAAATGCAAAAAAAAATATATATTTACTTTTTTCAGATGCACAGTTTTATTTTGGATACGGATGTAAACTACTATATAAAAAGATCAGTGTCGTTTTTGGGGGCTTAAGTGCTCTTTGTAGAAGATTTATTTGGAAAAATATACTCGTTGACCGTTTTCGCGATGTACTGCAAGATACTGGACAGATGGGTCTCTTTCGTGGATAAGGAAACTAAATTATGCCCGATAGTTCCTCGTTGCTGCTTATAGTATATCTTCTTATTTTTTATCTTGTTATTTCGTCATTTTAGCGTATTTTTCGCACTTTAAGTGCGACTTAATAAGAACTTCAATAACGTATTTGAAAAACGTATTTTAATTCAGCTAATTGCAAATTTCGATATTAATATGAGCCTTATACATTTTTAAAAGCAGTGGTGAGTATGGAACTACCAGCCGCTTGTCAATTTCAACTTGATTTGTAGAATTTGACATTTACATTGAAAAATGTGGCCTCTATTATCATCGTTTCTACGGCGATACAATTGATAACCATCGATATCCGTAACATAGTATAATTTGTGAATTTTAATCAACTCAAGAGTAAAACTTTTTTAGAATGATTTAACTTACATGATATTAATGATGTAAAAATTATCTAGCAGAAAAAACAAAAATAAATAAAAAAAATAAATAAATAAACAAAATCCTTTCCGCTTAAATTTAGTTATCTTCCAGAAATTATCCTGGAATATTTCTGATTTATTCAATGATCTTCCCGCTTAATGCCAGTCGTGTCTCTAGCCCTTTCACAGAAAACTTAAGCGGGTTTGAAATACAGCTTAGCACCTTCCTGCTACGCCAAGAAAGCTTCTAGAAGCATTAACACATAGCCACATCTAACTCGCCGCCAATGGAAATCAGGGAGCCTTTTCCTGGACACCCTGTATGTAAGTTTTGAAATAAAAAAAGAACAAGTACAGATAGAGCAAAGAAATTTATTGTACATAAACCTACCACCTTTACGCTATTTTTCGACATTGCTCCCGTGATTTTCCAAGTATTTGCCCTAGTGTGGTACAAGTTTTTCTACACCTATTCGTAGAAAGTTGCCGCTTGTGTAGTCAACCAAGAGGATTCCCTCACAGGGTTTTGGCTTGGACGTTTTTAAACATTCTACGGACTGCCCCAACCTCGCTCGCAGCGGCTTTCATTTGTTTTGGCATCTGAAGTATTTCCTTGGTCAATGATGGCACAGCATCAATATTGAGCTCAGAGAAAATGTTATCGCCACGCCTCCTTGAACGCAGAGTTCCATTTTACGCGAGGGTGATCGGTAAGCAAATCACTCGCTTCCAAAGGAGACAACCAAACAGCCTTAACTTGGGCGTGGATTTTAGTGCGCAAACATGTATTAGTGCTCCTTACATCACTTGTCTGTTGTCATTTTAGTTGTTCTTACATTTTAAAAACTGCTGCTTTTAAAACAAAATGCTGTGATTCCGAATATACCTTCTACCGAAAACAACGAAATAGAATCATCGGATACCACATGACGGGGGAGGAGTCAAGTGCCTTCTTGTGAAAAACGGACAATACCCCATGCACAGCCGGCAACCTTCTACGAATAGGTGTACGAAATCATGAACTACGCTATGACAAATGCTTTGAAAATTACGAGATTAATGTCATAAAATTGCGTACGGCAGGTAGATTTTTGTGCAATAAATTTCTTTGTTCTGCTTTTTTTTTAAACGGTACTCTTTTTGAAGACACACCTCATACATACTTTCAATTGCATTTCAAAGACGGTCAAAATAAGATGCAGTGTTAAGATCCTTGAAAAAAAAATTACTAGCAGAAAAGAATTGAAAAATTTGCGATCAAGTTTCAAGGAGATAGATATTCCAGTTTAAAATAATAAGGACCGTGTAGAAGATGAGATTGAAACATATCGCCCTTTCAAAAGTAAAAGAAAAAAATTTTTCTCTTTTTTATTACTATTGAAAAGAAAAGGAAAAATGTTATACTATGATACGTCAAACTACCCTCAATTGAAAAAAGATAATCTATGCACCCATAAAAATGAGCCGATAAAGCGGTAAAAAAAAAAGAAAAGAAAAAAAAAAACATTTTGTGTACAAAATTTAAATTGTCCACCCTCTTGTTTTTTCTGTTTAGAAAGCAAATTTAAATTGATTTATAAAATTCATAGAATGTTTGATAAACTATATTTATTAGTTCACTAAATTAAAAATCGCACAACGAATTTTTTCCACTTTGCGTACATTTTATAATATGTAATTAATGTTTCAAAGCAAAAAATATGCTCTAAGTAAAGAAATAAATGCCAATAAACTCTCTATAAATCACATAACGTGTCTCAAATAGTTTCATACTAATATCAACAACTATATGAAGAACAAAGGTGGTTTAAACCAAAGTTTATTTTATTTTCTGTCAGGATATATTAGTGAATAAGAAATTCAAGAGAAATCCGTCCTCCTTTCCTGTCTTTTCAGCCTTTTCTATGAAATAGATTCCATTTACGGAAATAAAGCTTTACTATATTTTATGGACTTCTGGATGGCGATTTAAGTTTTAAAGCACATAACCCGAAGGTGCTTTACCACCCCCTCCCCCAAATAGGCTCTAGAAAGCACTTTTTAGCTATCTTTCAATCGATAGATCAGCTTGTGCTTCAAGCAATGGGAGCCACGAAAAGTCACTAGTCGTCTTGAAGAACACAAAATCAATTTCAAATTCAATTTATTGTAGTGCATTCAATTTACAACTGAAACAAAAAAAAGTGGTTTTGTCCCATGCAGTACTCTCTTATTTGTGTGAAGAACATTATGTGGAGGAAATTCGGCTTTTTGAAGGGAAAAAATGGCTTGATTAATTGAGTTCTAGAGAAAAGCTTAGTGGTTAGAAGAACCAGAAGTAACAGTATCACGTGAAACTTGTAAAGTTCAATGGTATCTATAATTTACGTTTTTACCTATATTTACCCTGCTAAATATGCATTCAATACAAGAACCCAAGCTTAAGAATTAAGAAAATAGAAAGACAATCTTAACGAAGGTTAACGTTTATATTTTTTAGAAAATATCTCCACTAATTTTTAAAATGAAGTAATGGCAGCTCGTTGGAAAACATTTGAAAATATTTTGGGATACTGTGACAATTAACGCTGCTTCAGAATATTACAGAAAATGCATAAATGATGATTTAGAAATTTTAACATTTGCAGTTACACCTGGAATCAAAATGCATTCTGCAAAAATGTTTTGCGATAAACTTTTTTTTTTCAATATATCATTTTAATTGAGGATATCCAACACTACTCGTTTGATGAACCAGTAAACCGTGCAAAATAGTATGTCGTTGAAAAGAACTGCGGAGTTTCTATGACGAGATAACTAGTATAATGGCAGAAAACTAGAATTTGATGTAACTATCAAATTGTATAAGGTTAACTTTTTAAAATATACATATTTAGGATTTAATTAGCTCAAAAATGATGTTACTCAGTTTGTAAAAGCAGTTTTTTTTTTTTTTTTGGTTCATTCAAATTGAGTTAATTTTACTTAATTCTTCCATTCAATTTTTTACAGTAATGTAGAAAAAAAGTAAAGAAAAAACTATAATGCAACATAAAAATGTTCCTAAAAACTGTAAAAGTAATGAGTGCAAGAAATCAATTGCAAAAAGTTGTTAATGTGTATGCATTCGATGCACTGTATTTTAAAATTCCCTCAAAAAACGGAAAATGTACTGGCAGCAGAGTTGCCGACAATTTTCCGTTTTTTTTTTACAGAAGTGGTGTTTTCCGTTTTTATCACGGATGGTTTCCGTTTTTTCATACTGACACTTTCAGTTTTTATCACGGACACTTTCCGTTTAAAAACTGCTATTTTCCGTTCTCAATCGGAATATTTTCCGTTTTATGAACTGATGTTTTCAGTTTTTAACGTAGATATTTTCCGTTTCATGAGCTGATGTTTTCAGTTTATAATATAAATATTTTCCGTTTTATGCACGTATATTTTCAGTTTAAAAAACTATTATTTTGAAAATATAGCTGGGCAATTAAAGCATAATGAATTAACATTTGGAGATTTTAAAAGCCCATATATTTTTTTCTTTCTTTTTTTTTTTGAAAAACAGCAAAAAAAAAAAAAAAGAAGAAGAAGAAAGAAAAAGAAAAGCAGTTTTATTAGAGCATTTGCATAAATTTCTTCCTTAACTTTCAAAAATTTGTGAAACTTCCTAAAAGTGAAGAAACACATTTTTACTATGCAGAAACTATGCATCTTTCTCTTTTGAAAGAACAGAGGGAAGATATAACAGCCATCTGGGAATGTATTTGCTTTGCATTTTATTGTATTAAAATCTTTTATCAACAAACAATTGCAAAACATATGAAATAAACGCAAATCATACCAACTGTTTTTTTCTTTTTTAAATCAGTCTTCACAAAAATACCCTCCTCTCCCCCTCCCCCCGACAAAAAAAAAGTTCCTGTAATTAACTGTGCGATGTTTTATTTAACAATAACTGCCACAAAATTTAAATTTATCAAAATTATTGAAACTTATCAATTGTGCATAGTTAACACTGTTTTCAATAAAACAAAACATTTATTACAAGTACAAAATCATTTATTGCAGATCTTGTGCTGCACAATTTTTAAAATTTTTTGCTTGTGCCAATGTCGAATTAATAGCTTGCTTTGCTGTCATCATCAGTACCATTTTTATTTCTGCACTCATATATAGAGATTAAATAAGATTGATAGGTACAACTGGGCTATCATTGGACGATTCCAATTTTTCACAATTAATGTCACAAACCTAAATTACAAGAATAAAAGTATTAATGCATGATATCAAACATTTTTAACACATGAACATTTTATTGAATAAATTACCAAGTGTCATGTCATAAACATGCAGATGAAAACATCAATTACCTACGGTAAGATATTTGACATTATTTTTCTTGTCAATGAGGTAATACGCTGACAGCAAGCAAAAAAAAGTAGTCAACAGCACTGTCGAAATTTGGAGAGAAATTAGGCATCTTACTTCAGAAACAGTTAATTTGTAAACACAAATGTTTTTTTTTTTTTTTGCAACAATTTTTAAATTAATACTTTCAATTTTAAAAGTGGCAGTGTGGAGTAGTTTGTATGTTAGAATTGAACGTGCCAGCCAATAGCTCAAAAACAATTCTCGATCTCTTCTAATTTTCGCCTAGCTATAGTTGGGGTGAACCTAACCCTGCAGCCAAGTAATACTCAGCTTCGGATATGCTTAGCTTTCACAATGCTTCCAGGTTAGGTTTGCCCTAACTATAGTAAGTGTAACATTTTATTTGCTAACTCAATTTTTGTTCCGAACATCATTACTTGACTCTCAAGAAACAAAACAAAACTTATCCATGCAAAAATAATATTTTAGCAGGTTATAAGAATTGTTTCGAGAATATTATTATAGATAATAATGCACAATTCCACAAAACCGTATAAAATTGCAGCTGGTGCAGAATTAATTTTTTCAGTGTATATGTTATAGTTCAACTCAGGTCAACGAGAGCCAAGGTTACGCCTTTTTAGTTTGGTCTCCTTAACCTCTCCCCACATAAAACTGTAAAAATTATATTAATCCGATTCTGACTGATTGTTAAACACCTGAAAAACTTTTCAGGGAAACTTTTTTTTTTCATAAAAAAAATTATTTTTAAAACAGTAAAATATTGTTAGGCTTTTTTTCTCTGAGCCAATCGGGTTTTTAAACTTAAAAGTATATCCTTCCGCAAGCGGAAAGACTTCTGTTTAGCATCAGTTACTCTTTAAATCATCATTGAATTCGGTTTACAGACATTCTGCATTTTAGAACAAATTGTGAAGTGTGTTGGGTTAGGATAGGCTGTCTGCTTTATTAGTTTTATTTGCTAAAGCAGCTATGTCGTTAAAACTAGATTACACTGCAATAATTAAAAATTACTTTTATTAGACTTAAAGCAGAAAATTTTCATGTGTGTAAATTTTGTCGTCATAATTCATAGTAATCTAGTAACTGATAAACAGCCAACCATTTGTGCTGAGTAGGGCAATGTGGGGCAAAGTGAAATAGTTAAGATGACTGAGCTTTTTCAAAATGAAAAAATTAGAAACTTATTTTGAAAATTATAGTACGTAAAGAAAGAACATTCTATTTAAAATAAAACTAACATTGAAACTGTATTTTTTAATTTTAGCAGTAAATTTGCAGTTTCAAAAAAAAAAAAAGTGGAAATTTTCAACTTTTTTTTATGGAGCAAAGTGGAAAATGAAATATTTTATTCAATTAATAGTGGTATTTGCACGGCTTTCCCCATTATAAAAAAAATTAAAAAGGTCTTTTGGTTCGCCTGTTATATTTACAAATAATGTATAACGAATTTTCAACAACAACAGTCAACATGAAAGTCTAAGTTCCCTTCAAGCACTTTTAATAAATCAATGAATAAAAACACTGAAATATGAAATCGAAGAATATGATTGGCTTTGTATTGATATCCCGAGCAGGTAAATGTGATATTTGGTTTTATTTGCTTCAAATGTAATTTTTAGTTACAATCAGAGGCCTCGCAAAATTCAGTTACCCACATCACTTGACGTATCTATTCCACTGCTCCTCAGTATTGAAAATCTCAAAGTAACAGGTCAGGCACCAGATCTACAAATATACTGGATCCAACAGGTCACCGAGGTGACTAAAAAAAAGAAAAAAAAAATGTCGACAAGTTGTTTTGGAGCAAGACTCTTTCAGAAGCTAAGATTTTCCTAATTAACTCGGATATGTAATTTGTCGGTAACCTACAATTTCTTTTTACCTCTCAAGAGTTCACATTTTTTGTCGAACTCCTGCATATGCATACTATATTCATTATACTTGCATATTTATGTTTCCAAATAGGGCTGGGCATTGTAGGGATTTCTACATTGTGATGCATCGCCAACCTTACATCACGATGTTATGATGCATCAAAATGTACATTTTTTTTTCTTTCTTCATTTCACTTATAACTGCTTGTTTAAATTTAAAAAAATACATATATTCTAAATGAAAAAATATAAATGCTACAAACACGTTCTAGCACCAGCAAAAAATTGTCAAAAATAAAAAAACTGTGCACAAGGTAGCAATAAATATTAGCCATCTGTTTTGAAACTACAATGAACCTATTTTTTCAATACAAACAGATGCAAGCTTGTGGAAGCAATATCATCTTGCATTTGGAAAGAGGTAACTCAAAGCAATAAAATTCGTGCATGCAACCTTTGCTCCTACTTTGAGATTTCATTTTGCTTTGTTTTGTAGAGTTATTATCTGATCAATTTGTTCATGAATATATTTTTTGCAAAAAGGTTTTTAAAAGCAATTGCATTTACTGCAAGTTTTGGGAAAAGTGAAAGTTGTTCGTTCACTTATGATACTTCTTTACAGACAACCCCGCTTTTAAATGTTTGGGAAGGGATGATTTTTTAATTTGCCGAGCGATACTCTGAATTCTACCGAATGATAAAATACGAGCATGAACACAAACGTGCATCTAATGAGAAGAGACATTAAACATCACTATCTAAAAACTTCAAACAGTTTTGCAGTGAAGTGTCCAAATTTACAGAATCATCAGAAAAAATTGTCGACGTAGAACACTTTTGGTAGTTCACAGTGACCTCTTATCAGGGTGCCGCTTCCAGTGGCGTTTTGAAACAATAAAGATATTACAACGGCAATAATAGTAAACCGGTGTCCGTACATTGGCGCTTCAATTCGTAGTCAGTGTGGAACCAATGCATTGGTTAAGAGAAAAATTAGAAACCGATTTAACAATGCAGGGTTTACACTGGTTTTTGGCGATGTATCAATCCAACGCCCAGCCCTAATGCATATGTAAAACAACATGTTTTATACTTACAATTTGCATATTCGCGGCAAACTTCCCTTTTCTGTTCAAGGAGTTCTGTTCACTCAGTTGCACAGTTGAATCCGTATTCCATCAATAAATTCTCCGGCTCACTTTGGAAGGTTCCAGTGCTGAGAGGGTTTAAAGTGGACAGCATCTGGAATGTTAAAGTGCTTAGAATAATATGATTCAAAGTTCTCAAAATAATGCTTTTTTTAATGATTGACACATTTTTTTTTTATATTCATTTCCTTAAAAAATTATGTATTATATTCATTAGTGTAGATAACAAGCATTTAAAAGTTTGAAAGAGAGGGGGGGGGGGAGAGAATTGAAAACCCAAGTAGTTAACTAAAACTAGATGCTTCAACTTGTTAATTGAAATCTAATCAATTGCAAGAAGCAAGTTTATACAGACATAGTTGTTATTCATAGAAATTAAAATAAATTAATAAAAAAAAATTAAAAAAACAGTAGTATTTTAAGTAATAAGCAATATCTTTACATTAACCTTACATATAGGCAGAAAATATTCTTCATTAACAATAAAACAATCAAGACTCAATGGTGTCCCATCTAACAATTACCTAGTTATTCGAGACAATTTTGTAAAATATCCCCTTAGCAAACAAAAGTTTTTAATATTATTAGAAGTTTTTTAATTTTTAAAACTTGTCACGATGTTTTAATGTTTAAACAAAGATCTACGGGAAATTAAATGTTCAAACTAGATAAAAACTTAATTTTAAGCAGCAATCATCGTTAGAGAATTCAAAAAGTATTTATTTGTAGTAAAAATGGAAACACTTACCAGCAATCAATCCCGGATGAGAAGATACAAAAACTTCGTCTTCGGCGATAGCGATTTCTGACCGCTACGGCATCCGCCATTGCTGCAAGATAAACAAACTAACCGTAGCCTACGAACAAACGCTCTAAGCGTTTCAGTTAATGCAGTAATCACTGCTGTTGTTCAAAACAATTTGATGTTGATGGAGAAGAGGAAAAAGTTCGAAAAATGTTCAGTATCAGCTATCTCCATGCACGAAATAAACAACGTGCTTCACCGCCATTACTCATTTGTTACTATCACTCAATACTTAAAAAATCTTCTACGCTGAAGATATTCCGTTTTTTCACGGATAAAGGCTCCCTCTAACGATCGCATACGAGCATGTTCTGTTAGTGCACTAAAGTAAAAGAAAATTTCCAGTAATTCCATGAAAAGTTCCGTTATCAATCAAGAACGGAACTTTTCTATTTATAAGGGGAAATTGTACAGTAAATTTCCGGAAAAGAATTAGTAAATTTAATGAAGCAATTTTACAGTGTGGTTACGTTAGTCACACCGTCTTTTGCAAAAGTACCATTAAGGGCAAAAAAAGAAAAAAATCAGCTGTAATAAATATGCGGTATATTTTTCAAAATAGACTGTTCACCTTTTACAATAAATATATCAACCAATTTTACCTGCTTACCTTTCAGAAAAATTTGCCTCATAACATAAGCACTGTTTCTCAGGGTTGTAAAAATGTTATGTTAGTTACAATGCCTTTTTTTTTTGGTGAAAAAATACCTATCAACGATTATTTTGATTCAAATACTTGGTAGAAATGAAAAACAGTCACCTTGCACATTTTAAATCTACATATTTAACCAAATAAATAAATAAATAAAATAAATAAACCAAAAAATTAGACCCGAAACTAAATTTTTCGTCACCATAACATTCATTTTGTAGAACCCTAAGAACTTTGTTAAAACTGTTTCGGTATGCATTATCAATTTCAAACTAGTTTTTACCAGACTTTCAAGTTACACATATTAATTAATTTAATCTCAGTGGATTCTTATATTCGCATATGGTTTAAGTGTGGTTTAATAAGGACACAAGTAAATGTCCTTTTTTTAAAACTCCAAGATAAAATTTAGTTTTCCTGAATTCTTTTATTGGATTGATATTTTATTATGGTTTTTAAAGTAACATCTTCTGTTCAGAATACTGGAAAAACTGAGATTGTAGTTATTTGTTCTTGTGAAAACTTGATAGTGCATAAAAATAGTATATATATATCCTAAGGGAGCAAATGCTAGCGAATAACGTTGAGATCCTGATTCAAACGGTGAATTATTTGTCTAGCGGAAAAAGATCTGCATGGATAGATTTTTTTTTTCCAAATTTATACTTTGAAATAAGTTAGAAACAAGTTCAGTAGCAAAAAACTTTAAAACTTTTTCGCGTATTTGAAATAGTTTAGTTTACTTGAAAAGTTTTTGTAGTATACTTTAAGACTTTTTTGCTAAAGGAAAATATTTTTCATTACAATTTGTCGTACGTTATCTATTTTTTTAACAACTCGTTTTAGAGTTTAACTGAAGTAATAATGCGTAAAATATTGTGAACTCTTTTTTTTTTCATACACAAAATAAAAAGTTTTTAAAAGTATTTTATGCCAAAATATATACAGTAATAAATTTTGAAATTAAATAATCCTCATATGTTTTTGATTGGCAACAAAACCAATGTCAGCATTTTATATACTACCGAAATTTACAAGGTTAAATGGCAAAACGAAATTAAATGCATCAAATGTTAGACACAAAGGAGATCCTGTGTTTGTTATTTAGTAACTTAAATGTTTAGTAAACTTTTTCTAAATGTCGTTTAATTTTTGCTGTCATATAGGGTAAACCTACCCAATTTCGTGATACTAAGGATTCAAACAGTATAATCAATAATTTTTTCTGAATTTATTGACTTGATATTTTTTCCATAGACATAGTAAACTTTATTCTTAATTATTAAACCATCAAACAGAATTAATACATGATAATATAATGTAATTTAATTATTTTCCAAAAAAGTATCACATGTACCTAAATTCGTGATAGTCTACCTTATTCCGTGAATCAGTGTACCTAACTTCGTGGTAATGACTTAATCACTGTCACTGTCATTTTCTTCATTACGTGCTACACATGAACACTACACATGAACACTGTTGGTGGATTTTTTGAGTCAACTGCCTGGCAACTTTCATGATACCAATTTAAACAAAAACAACATTGGATCCATGGGCTCTTGTTATGTCCTTTGTAGTAACTTTCATTACAGTTGGGGCAGAACCATTCATCTTCAGCTTCACCTTTGCTCTTATTGGTGTTCTTTTTGGCTTTAACCAAACTGCTGGTACTGGCACTGACACAGGATTTGGTAGTGTCACTAGTACTGGAACTGGTACTGGCGGTGGAAGTATTACCACATGATTTCTCCCCTGGAAGATGAACTGCAGCTGATGGATCACGCCTCTTCCTTGCAGGTTTTGGAGCACGTGCTGTAAAATCAGGTAGTTTTAACACATCATCGATGCCTTCCTTTGTAGCAGGTGCATTGCTGACTGACAGGGAATTTTCATCCATACACTTGTTATCCACGTTTGTTGTCAGGGCTTCATCAGGAATTTTCATCTTGTTTAGTGGGAAAACACCAGCCTTGCAAAATGCAGAAATGATATTTTCTCTGCTGAATGCTTCCAGAAAAGCGGGACTGAACATCCCATGGAAATCGAATCTTCCTGGTCTTCTCAGCGGATTACCTTCTTGAAACTGCCTCAGGTGTTTCTGCCAAGCCAATTTCAAAGGCCGGTATACTGCTACATCCAAAGGCTGTAGCAAATGACTTGTGTGGCTTATAAATGTTACAATTATGATATCATTCTCTGAAGCCATTGCAATGACTTCAGGAGTTATGTGACTCGCATGTGAATCCATTAATAGCACCACAGGCCTTTCTGAGGAAATCCCCTGGACAAATTTTTGAAACCACATCAGAAATAACTCTGAGTTTATCCAGCCACTCTGAGACACTGCAACTGTTACATTTGGAAGCGCCCCAATTTTCAAACCATCAATCATTCTAGCGCCTTTGAAGATCAGTAGAGTAGGTCCAAATTCACCTGCGGCATTGATGCAAGGTAAAACGGTGTGTGAGTTTCAGCCTTGTCAGCAATTACTCGATTATAGACGAACCTCTTGCCTATTCTTGTAACAACTCGTCCAGACTTCACAACGTAGCACAGCCCCGTTTCGTCGCAGTTCCAAATTTGTTGAGGTTTGATGCCTTCTGGAAACTTTCCATAAACCTCAGAGAGTTTGTCGTAGAAATCATTGAGTAACAATTGTTTGCCCGATATTGGGACAAATTTTCGGGTGTTCTTAGGCCTAAATTGTATCTGCGACGAAACTCACGCCACCACTTCCAACTGGCACATTTTTTCTTGTCGCTGAATGGAAACTGTTTGTTGTTTGAAGCACACTCCTTCTCAGCAAGGGAGTATGCTATGTGCCTGATTCGACTGACCGTCAAACCAAACCCAAGCTCCTGCATATTAATGACAAATTTCACTAACGAAGTTTCAGTTGCTGGGCCTAGAGCAAACGGTCTCCCCACTTTTCTCACATCCACACTGTCACTGTCACCTTCACAGCGTGTTATGTAGTCTTTCAAGGTGCTCCATGGGATGAAAATTTTTTTTGCAGACTTGTACACTGACCAATTTTCATCTACTACCTTCCTCACTGCGAGTTGAAGTGTTTCCTTTGAGTATTTCTTCCGTTTGTTCCCACCTTTCTCTTTTTTCCCACCGGCTAGCTTGCTGTAAATAGGCGCCATCTGTCTGAAAGTAGCAAAGTTTCATAAGAAATAACTGTGTTTTTGTAAGCCTCTGTTACGAATATTAAAATGTTACGATTATTACACACAAAAACAAGAAACTAATATAAATACCACATTCATTATAGTATTAATTTAAATATTAGTGTAAGAAATATTAATTTTCTTAAGATATTACATATAAAAACTTACATTAATTATTGCAAGGAGTCACACCACGTGCACACTGTTCTCTTCTAACTGACAAAATGGCTACACAATAAACCAGTTGCCGGAGACCTCCAAAGCTTTGCCTGGGTTTGGACAACACCCTGCCATCTATGAGGAACATGTCAAATTAAGTGTACACAACCTACCTAACTCCGTGGTAAAATAAATGTTTCGTATCACAGAGTAAGGTATGTCACGAAATAAGGTAGGTTCACCCTATGTGTAGCGAAAAAAATGGTTATCAAGTAT